>NW_020170922.1:0-1101 GCF_000524195.1 Echinococcus granulosus | reverse complement strand
AATCAGAAAGGGATGCGCTACACGCAGAATCCCATGTTAATGTACAAGGGATATGAATTATGCCCTCCTTTCAAATTGAGCTCCTACTACGTACTGTGATGCGAATTCATAGCCACGCAGCCGCCCTCCTATTTTTGCTCTTTTTTGCCGCTGCCTTTGGAATGACCAATGTAGCAGTGTAAAACTGCCAGTTGGGCCAATAGAGGGAGAAATGAAAGTTTGTTTTGCCACATTGTGACTTGAAAATATCAATAGCATATCTTAGGACTTCGCGGCCATTTATTGAATGACCACGATCGTTCCATCACTTAGCAGAATGCGCTCAGTGGAAGGAAAAGGGACGAAAGCAGATTTCATGACCTCCATTGCACTCCAGCCCCTCATCTGTACAGTTTCACAATATTTATTCAAATTTTGCTTCCACATAAACCTGCATTCACTCGATTTCCTCTGCCAGTGTCCCTTGCACAGGCATTGCTTGTCATCGTCTTTACACAACACGACGGCATCACGTATCGATGACTGGATGATGCTCTTCAAATGTGATCGCACGGACCGATAATACACACGTGAACTCTATGCCCTGAATAGGGGCACAAGATGGGTTAAGCGATTCAACGTCCTCGTGGCTGACAGGCTGTCCTCCCTGAAAGCCCCTTCAACGCTCTAGTATGCTTTGTGGATCAGACTTGCGATGGTCCTAAATACCTTATACCTTTGTCCAAAATGTGTCTCGTGAAGTCCTCACAACCCTCATGTTTTAACTGATGCCAAGGAAATCTTTTTGTCGGCGATTGTGCAACGATCTGAAGGATGATGCTGCTTTTACGGTGCTCCTTCATTCCTGCAACTCTCACAGCTGTTCTCACAAAATTCGGACGTCGCACTGGACTGTCGTCTGCCTTGCTGAGCTACACGAGTAGCTGATATGCCGAAATGGACTACCCTAACAACACATTTTACACGAGAAACTAAATCGTCGGGTACACTTCACTTGAGGCCATAGTATTCTTCTACTCGGAACAGATACCTCGATTAGGGGTGTGACAGCAACGAATTTTTGCAGTTCGCCCTTTGAAGCCACTCATATTTCTATGGTCT
>NW_020170923.1:1449-2626 GCF_000524195.1 Echinococcus granulosus | reverse complement strand
CCCTACAATTTCGCTCATAAAGTGGAGAAGCAGTGGGGTAGTTGCCATCTTTTATGTTTTAAGTTTCGACTGTCCAACCTGAGAAAAGACTGTCAGCCAACGCATTTGATTCCAACGTTCACGATTCCACAGGAGATGTCAGGGGAGTCGAATCTGATTGTGTGCAGTAGACTCTACCGCTGCCCGTATCCATGAGCCTCAGCGGTATGCAACGCCTATGTGACTCTTGGCAACTGTATAGGTGGTCAATTTCACAAGGACTAAAGTAGATTTGTGAAGGCAGCCATTTAAGTCAGGAATAGCAAATGGCAGGGTAATTCCTTACGAAAGTATAATTGACGATAACAATTTATCTAACAGAAAGAGGGAATTAGGACGTGGAGCGTTCTCCTATATAGATGTATATTTAATGACGCACGGTAATCTGGTCTGGACTTCACCTTGCTTTTCTATTTTATGAGCGAAATTGTAGGGCGAAACCGTAATCAGTGCTGGTTTGGATAGGAATATTAGGTGAGAATTGGTCATGGAACACTAATCTTGTTACGGAACAGACGTTATCTGCTGCGAAAAAAGAAGTGTACTCTGAAAGATCATCGCATTAACTATCCTCTTCCGTATATAATGCCGCCGACAACGGGCGCTCTCACCTATTCAGTCTAATCGCTCAGAGAGTGTGAAGGCCGAGGAGGAAGCGATAAAAGTGGAACCCATCATACTTACGGCAGTGCGGCAGGACCAGTTCCTTTTAAGAACGTTGCGGATTTCGAAAGGACTCTTAAAACTAATAGATTATGTTTCTGCTCCATCCCCCACAAATGATGGAGGACACTTCGGATTTGGAAGTGTCGAAAGCTCATTCTGATAATAGTTGTAGATCCATTGGGTGCACCGCATCGTCGTCCTTCATATTTCAAGCGTGATAGAAGTACCCTCTGGTGAAAGACTGCTCCTCCTCGTCGGTGACGAGTTGAGCCAAGGTGGTGCAGCACTATTTTAACTCAGTGTTCTTAATTACGTCTTCCCTTAAGATAGACGAGTGCATTGGTTCCGAAGCATCCTCTGACTTTGGAGGTAGAACCACTGCTCAAATATGGAATTGTAGCAAATTTGAAGTCTGTGTCGTTCTTGAAAGAGACAAGGTCCGCCAGCGGTGCCATTAGTGTGATAGGCTCAG
>NW_020170923.1:0-1349 GCF_000524195.1 Echinococcus granulosus | reverse complement strand
GAGAATCCATTTACTGGGATATTTCAGTTATGTTAACTACTGCGTACTAGGGAGATTGGTGTATGATCCATTCCATTAGCACTATTTGCCGCATTTATCATTGGAAATATCCACATCAGCGAGACTTGTACTTGCGTCCATGAATTGGGCTGCAGCATTTTGGGCCAAGAGCAAATCACTGGCGGTGATGATGGTGCTGCAAGAAGGAGCAACAAAATGCAATTCTTTTGATGGAGACAATCGCCTACAATACAGCTGCACCAACGCTGAAATCTGAACCACACCCTGCAACTTGTCCTCCTCCACCGAGGAAAACTGTCATCTGGCTATCGATTACATCCTATAGACCGCGATAAGACCACTTATATCATGCTTTGATAGGGCTTACTCTCTTCATCAAGATATGAGTTAAGATTGGCAAATCTTTTGACAAGAAAAGTTGCAAGATATATTAGGACATTTATTCACTTGCAAGTGTCCTAGGGACTAAGACTATCAAGGACTGATGTGCAAAAAACGCAAAAAATATTAGATGAGCGACATTGTGGAGCTGTAAGTAAAGAGCTGACACCAAGTACTATGCGCCAATCAGCAAGTGCTTACATTTTGATCCAAAAAAGTTAAGTAAAAGAAAAGGAAATAAATTCAGTCATAAAAATTGGCCCAGAGTGACAATATTTGGTGAAAGTTAAAGCGAAATCGGTGATTATGACCTCAAATATAGGCGAAACGTTATAATCGAACAGCTGCCTGCAAAATGAGAGTTAACGTAGCCGGAGACGGGCGCAAAGGCGTGCAGCAAAAGGCGACTACTGCTCCACGGACGCATCAATCGCCTCAGATTGTGCCCCTTCGACACGCCTTCATGATCATCCAATCGCCACTACATCTACTGTTTTGCTATCAGCTGTGTCACCAGAGTTCTTTTTCATTGCATTCACTTGATGCTTACCGCTGTCAGGTAATGTGGTCTACTCTGTCTAATTTTCCTAATAAGACCACTGCCCCCTTTAACTTGACACATCTTCATGCATCCAAAATCGTATTCCCTGCTTTTTCCTCCACGCATGTAACACTATTCTAAAATACACCTCTGTTCTCATTGTCTAGGGTCTGCTCCTAGCTCTGCGTCGGTGTGTGAATGAAGGCGACCACATTGCCGACGTGTACGAAGGAGCAAGCCTGGACACGACTCACGTGTACGGTACCAGTGGCCAGTGACCGACCGACAGCTGACTGATTCACGAAATGGCAGAGCCCACGCTGAGGGCTAGGATCTTGCATTTTGCTTATTTATAGTGCCGAGTGAACTTGGCCTTCGAGTGGTTACCTGTTCAATTTCAGCATTA
>NW_020170924.1:1501-2613 GCF_000524195.1 Echinococcus granulosus | reverse complement strand
TTTCCAATCGGTCTAGCAATTGTTACATGTTTGTAACCTCCTAATCAGGAGTCCGTTTATTCACAATGCACTAAGGAGGTGAAATGGAGAGGACAGGGATGGGAATGCGCATCCATGCCATTGTTGGCATGATCATATGCATGTGTCAGGCAAACTGAAAATGTGTGGAAAGCATCCACGTTGATTTATGTGGCCTGTCTTGTTTTGGCATTGTGGCCGAAGATGATGCTAAGCATAAAGTTGCATTGTCGCACCCCCGTGTTAACACTCTAAGCAAAATGCGATTGCATGTTTTGAAGTCCATTTTCAAGTGAGATGTGAGTCGCAAATGCACTTGTCACGCAATTGCACTCGACAGCCCACGGTGTAGCCTAGATTTGTGGAAGACATCGTGGAGGCAGTGGTAGGTGCATGCAACACTGACATCAGGAATGGCAGTAGATGTACAGGAAATAGGGATATGCATAAACAAGGCAATAAACCTTTGGTGCAGACACATGTTCGACCTTTTTGAACGCTTACCAATATCTCAATAACACTGCACTCCTACCTCCTGACTGAGGAATCAACGTCTCCCACAACCCGGTGAACAGTTCCGTCTCCAAACCTTCCTGAAATCGTATCCACCCTCTCCATTCACTTGACCCAATGAACAAAACAAAACCAAATCAACCTGTGGGTTCTACGAGCATAAAGGCCAAGGAAGTTACAATGTTCCAGTCTCGGTACTTATCGCCATAGTCACGTCATGCTCTAGCTAATGTCAGTAGATAATATCGTGCAAACGCGGAAGGGCCACAGAGTGAGTACATGAGCTTAAATGCAACTAATTATATCAAATTCTACTATACGTCGCTGGCTAATTCGATATTCCAATGAAAATAACTGTACAAAAACAACTCACCCCGTTTTGAGATCTCTTTCTGAGCCGAAATGGCGAGGGCAAATAGTATGAGGTAGAAGCAATGCAAAGCCATCAGCACAAATAGACACCACATTTACAACTCCTTTCCATTTATACGAACGCTTTCCAAATCATGAGCCAATGAAATGTCTCCTTGACTCAAAATTCCACTTCATCGTTAGTTCTTGCATGTAACAGCGTTTTGTTC
>NW_020170924.1:0-1401 GCF_000524195.1 Echinococcus granulosus | reverse complement strand
TAGGCGAGGAGAGAAACACGAAACATGTGACTTTGGAACCGAGGGAGTCTCGCTGCCCTTTGATCACATTTGCAGGGCATACCTGTACCACAAATGTGACATTGTGGATTAGAACAAAACATTCTGATGTTTATTATGCACCATACAATGCCACACGAACACACAAGTGATACGAAAGCCTACTCTTCTTCGACTTAAAAGTGGGGGATGGTAAATGCGTCGTTTGAAAGCCCTCAAACTCACTTACGCTCATTCGAGTATGGCACTGAGATCAAGACTTTCCCAGTCAATGCGCTTGTAAACGAAGTGATGCATCACCCACACTGAACATCACCCTAGCTTGTCCCTGATACTTCAGTCTTGACATACATTTTAACCACCACCATCGCGTGAATCTTCATAATGTAAGAAAAATATACACCCTGTACTTGATGCATCTACCTCTGGGTGATTTCTGGACGGCACAATTCACTACAGCTGCTTTGCCAACGGTTTTACAAAAACAAATTTAATCAAAAATTCCCCTGTCTCTGTGTCGGGTTGAAAAGCGTAAAGCTGATCCATCCCGTGTTATTTTCTGTATACTTCACCTTCTGACGATTGCTGACTCGTCTTGGACTCAGCCGATCGGCTGCGCCTACGAGGAACGTTCAAGATATTCGCTTTATGTCAGTTTTAATCATTCTAATGCCTAAATGTTTTGCAGTTGTCTTGTATAGGCCGCAACTTAATGCTACTAATGAAACGAGCGGAATTTAAAGTGATGAATTGGTAGAGTGGTGTAGGAAGCACCGCTAGCGGTGAAGATTTCTTTTATTAAATAGGGGTAGCATTGTGAATTAGTCAAGATGAGTGGTGGCGTGAGAGAGTAAGTAAACAGGGAGTTGGGAGGTTGTTTTCCTTGTTCGCTCGATTGGGGGCAGTTATTTCGAGGAGGCGATACCCCAAGCCGAGTCTGGATAGGCACAACTGAATGTGTGAGAAGAGAGAGGAGAGGTCTCTTGGTCTGTGTACAGCTACCGCATTTCCGCACAAGGAGGAATGCGTTGCTCATTTGGCCACCTGGATTTTTGCCAACGCTTTGCTCGTCACTCGTTGCTTCTCCACTGTCGATCCACATCTTAGTGTTTTGATAAGAAAAGTGGAGATGTGATGGCGGAAAACAGTCATTGTCCTTCCCACCACATCCACTCACATACTTACCTATCCGAACCAAAAATGCCCGTGTGGTTAACTTCTACGGGATGCTGCCCTGTGAGATGCAGTGTGACACGTAATAGCACCGCGCACACTCAACTACAAATCTTCCCTTAGAGGAAGCTAAAATACGCCGACCCTGTCGGTAGTCCAATTGGACCCATTTACCTGGGTGAAGCATTTCTCGATCAGTACACCGAGCCA
>NW_020170925.1:1219-2611 GCF_000524195.1 Echinococcus granulosus | reverse complement strand
TTTTATTTATACGTGCAAGCAATTTGACAGGACACCTTAAGGATAAAGCTGCTACTAATGCCCGCTGACCTACCATCCTTATACCCAAAGTCGTCCATCAAAATAATTTAGGCTTCGATGGAGCTTTTGGAATGTTACGACGAAGGCAAATTCACCGTCACAATTCCTTCCATTTACGCCTTTTTATGAAGATCCAATAATTCCTGATATTTTTAAAAAGAAGGCTGTCGACGAGTTGCAGGAGAGACCAAAACAACTATCCCAACAGTTGGAAAATTTTAGACTATGGTACTTTGCGACCCCGTCTTTGCGTTGCCCTATTGGTACGATATTTAGACGCTATTTATGGCAATTGACTTTTTCTAAGTGGTTGCAATATATCAGGAGAGTTTTAATATTAATATCATCCCATTCGAATAAATTTTACACGCCTTAAACATTATAAGAATCTAAATAATTGTCCAAAACGAGTTAGGCCTTATTAAGCGTAATTTCTGTCACACTCATTCCGACAAATTTTATGTATCTTTATATGTAGATGACACGTTTCTACTAGCCTTTCTGAGGTACACCCACTTCGACCAAAGGAAAGCAGCTGAACGCTTAAATAACTTCTGCCTCTTCCGAACTTACTTAGCACCGCAGTGGTTTCAGTACAGAAACTACGGTAGTGAATTGACCAATAGTTTTTTGACCTCCAGGTATTTAACTTAGATTAATGTCTAGTCAACACTTAAGCTATTGCCAAAGCAATGAATTCATCTTAGTATGTATGACTGTGATGAGCAGCACGTGACCCCAATCACCTGATTTAGATTATTTTAACGTTCTATATTCTACACTTTAAATTAAACAGTGTATTAGCATAAATTAAAGCTACTGTTTGTCTAAAGGAAGAGCAGTTTTATACTGTGCAAAGATATTCGCTGTAAGTCTCATTGAGTTCATACGAAACGAATAATTCGTGTTATGCTGTTTTCTACAAAATAGCGTAAAAGCAGTGTATTTAATCGTCGATTGGGTAATAACGTATACTCAGAGTCGCATGAATATCCCTCCCCATGCTCATTAACTAACACCTCTTTGCAATGAAGCATCTACACTCCAAAAATGCTGTGTAAAATAAATGGATCCCCCAGATCAAATGGATAGGGCAACACCACTTTGTGTTATAAAGAGATTCCTTTTATTTCACTGAGGTTTCATTCATACGCAGGCAGTTTCTACCATTGGGCTTCACCATGCAAGGAGTTTTGTGCATGCTCTTTCGATCAGGTGAGAAGGAAGATTTGTAGAGCTGTGTCTAATGAATTCCCCAATAGCTTTCATAAACTTGGACGAGTTTTCTTGTGAGGATCTTGTGACTTGGAGTCAGATATGGAACGACCTTCT
>NW_020170925.1:0-1119 GCF_000524195.1 Echinococcus granulosus | reverse complement strand
GCGGATGATGGAATCACACTCGCTTGGAATCGCTTCGGAAAGGTGTATTGACTGCCCTACTGGTAAGTCCAAAAATGTCGAAATTTGGAATATTTAATTTGGCTCTCACAAATGAGTAAAGTCCGCTGAGAATAAAATTTTCTTGAGATTTGGGCATTCCTTAACGCCATGGTACCGGTAGTTAGTGCCATCTCATGCCTTAAACAATTATTTCAGCTGTTTACGATGGTGTACGGGAGGATGAGTGGAACGATTGAGCCCTAGGTTACTTGATTTACCTCAGTCCAATTATTTAAACAGATGTCTATTGGTTTTATTTTTTCAGCATCCCATTAACTCAGTACCACTTTACAACACAGTGTTATACATGGTAGGCTTTACTTCAAAATGGTGCCTAAATCCGAGGTAAATAACAATGTAAATCGTTTAAGATATTGCAACATCAAGTTGTTGGAGAAAGTGGTACTCTATCCGTTAGACTCAAGGGTTTAGATGAACCATCGATTGCTTGCAGATGGCAATGGCCAAACATGGGCGGCTGCGTGTCCGAGTTATAGGTAGTCCGTGTGCACACTTTCCAATGCGTTCAGTCATCCATCCTGTCTACTCCTGTGTTGATGTTCTTGGTCGTTCCGGCATACAAGCCCATTCGCCAGTTTCACTAGTCCCAATTGGTTGCCTTGAGTTAATGCTATAGCCAACCGCACACTACATATTTTTTGGGCATATAATGACGTTGATGCGCACTCTCGGTGCAGCTGGATAAATTGATCTCCCCGACTTGTTTTTCAGTTTATCGCCGCATAGTGCTCCAAGAGTTGTGTCCCGCTCCATCCCACAATATGGCTTTTGATAACTTTCGAAACGGTAGAAGTAGACTGTGGAACCCCTGACAGTGTTTCAGGGTGAATAGAATATATATGACTGGCAGACATTCCGTTTGTTCTAGATAATAAGCAATACACTAGAAAGGATACGGATAACGCATTTTAGTGAGTGTCGCATGATCACACTGGTTTTAAGAGACCAAAAAACATTTCTGAATTAAGCAGGGGTTTCCAGGTATCGAGTTGGGCTCTACGCAAATCCTCTGTAATACTTACGTTGTTTTAATGTACA
>NW_020170926.1:1578-2610 GCF_000524195.1 Echinococcus granulosus | reverse complement strand
CTCGAGTAGCAGAGGCAAGTTTTGGAGGGGGCGGGCAGGCACTGGGAGGGAACAAATGGAATGCGTTACGAGGCAAGAATAACAAAGCAAGTTGAAAACTTGTATTGGAATTCAACATCTGCTTACCGCTTACTGTGAACTTAAAAAACACATCACAAGTTACGCTTTTACTTTCTTGAGCACCGAATAATAAGCAATATGAACCTGTTTGTATATCTATCTCCGTTCTATACATCTCTTCTTCCAATAGTCACTAATCTCTGTCTTGGAAACCAGTAGTCGTTTTACACTTCAATCTTCAGTCGGAATTCAACAACATATTATTGCACAGCAGCCTAATACATTTGCCTAACTAACAGATGGGTCTAGCTCTGCCGGCATCTTTCCACGTTGTAGAGACCTGAGACCTCTCTTGTTCTTTAGCACTCCGCAACATTACACGATTTGGAGTTCAAATACAAAAAAAGCATTCACAATACTACCACTCTCTACACCTCAGCACATGGTAGATTGATCACACTCTTTCCTATTCTATATAGCGGAAGGGACAGGCTACACCTCGCAACTGTCAGATACAAAAATTTTGCCCTCCAACGAATGAATCCCTGCCACTTACTGAGCATGCAATTTCATTATCAGCAAAAATTGCAAATACATTAACATTCATTTTCACAATGAAGTTGTCTATTATCCGTACCGAAATCCTCAGCAAATCATTAATTTAAAATGCTTGTGTGACAGCCTCTATCCTCACTCTATTAGCATCTTGCTGAATCGACCACACACTAAGAGAGTGCTCCGGATGTGCCCTACCCCAAAAATGCTTTACCTTTCAAATTTATGGAAATTCTACTCACTTATTGCCGAGCCTTACTGGGAGGTAAGAGCCTTGTTCTTACTTTTCCTCTCCTGGTTAAATGACATCTAACAGGAATCGAAAACTGCAAGTGTGATGACAACTGCTCGAAAGCTGTAGTCCACGGTAAATCAGTTACTTTAATCACGCGCAACAAAAAATCATCGACTTAAACT
>NW_020170926.1:0-1478 GCF_000524195.1 Echinococcus granulosus | reverse complement strand
GGTCTGGTGGATTGTGCCCATGTAAACTGGTCAAGGGAATGCTAGCGAAGAGAACGTTGTAGCTAAGTGGATTGTTAGATATGTGACAGCAAAATACAGCAGTGTTGTGCAGCATTCACGTTTGGTCATTATTTTACCAAATATGCCATTTGGACTCGTGCTGATGAAGCATCGGCCATATTGGGCATTACATAACGCGTTTGAAAAAAGGTCTTTCAGCAGTCACTAATGCAATGGTCACACCAATGCTGGGTAGAGCTGCTAGTGGCGCTCATAATGAGTGCCGAAGAGAAGGAAGGCGATGTGGTTGTGACGGTGCACTCAAGCTTTGGCCTGTTATGTTAAAAACAATACCTCTTACCACCTTACTGCAATCGACCTTTCATTTGTTTGGAAAAACGATGCCAAAATCGTCAAAACGGTGCCTATAACGGTTTGCATTACTCTGTGTAAGTGGTGGAAGTATTAGTTAGATCAGCATCCGAGTGGAGGCATTGTCTAGCTGGATTTCAATCTACTTACAACTTTTACTCAGTAACAGTCAGTAGTATATAATTTAGCGAATCTCTAAACTATGATTGGTCTATATCGGACGGGTCTGGATTCTACTCCATTTCAGCACACATACACTCCATTCTCAAAGACATTTTACTACAATTTTTTCAGCTCATTTATCAAGCAGCGTGTATAGATCAAATATGCATAAACAAGTTTTAACAGCACTCCATTTCAGTCATTTGCTCCCGTTAAAATTATGCCACTTCAGAGAATGGAGTAAATAAAAAGCAGTGTTTAATTGTAGTATTTGAAAATGTGACTCATTGCAGCTCATCATTCATAGCAATAGAGGAATGAGGAACGGGAAAAATGCAGTCAGTAATGTCGTCAACGGTAGTACAGCGGCTACCCGACATTCAAAACTTATGACTAGTATGGGCAGACAGCTCGGTGTGAGCAAAATTGTATCATCGGGATTAAAATTGATTACAATCAACTGCTATGAGTGTTCACTTTTCAGCTAGATAAGGTAAATGACCATTCTCTTTGACATGTCTCAAAGACTCTTGATCGCATCTCAAAATAAAATTGCCATGCTTCAGCCCTTAAAGCATTAAAAATGGCACAATTTTATAAATAATTAGAATGATTGGTATGCCCATAGAACGCTTTAGGTAAATAAATGAATTTTACTGCTTTGGCATTTTTGAACTGTATTAGAGTGCAAGGAGAGCAGAATCAAGTTAAAGCTCTGCTCTCCCCCTACTTTGGCACGATGGGAATGACTCTAACCAGGAATGTCAAGTAATCCATTTCAAATGAGGATTAATGACAAACATGATGCAACTCCATGGTGCAAGATGCTGTAAGGGAACACGGAATAACGCTAACATTGCAAAGAATATAGAAAGAAAACGATAGCTAGGAAGCATTTGCCTTTCCTCGAACCTCTAGACGAAATGGACGTCGGATTTTTATAA
>NW_020170927.1:1426-2610 GCF_000524195.1 Echinococcus granulosus | reverse complement strand
CTTTTACATCTTTTACTTACCGCTGAATCGTGTTGGGCTTTGATTTGAAGGGTGTTACAGATGCACAAACCCTCAAGGAAGGCCGCCAATGCACTTCGTTTGCTTGAACTACACCCTATCGAGAATGAGGAGCTGAACAAACTGGAGAGCGTACGTCCTCGGAAGTTTCTATTCTTTTTGCCCATAAAAAGGCCAATTCGGCAATTTCCCAGATTTTAAAGATGCGAATACCACTGTCAATCCCCTTTGGACGCGACAGTCAAATTAGGCACTTAACTTGTTGCTGACATCAAGCAAAGAAGCTTTTGTAATATATATTCAAAGTTGTATTTTTAAGTGTAAGGGCAAATTTTTACTTGAATTCTACAAATTCTGACATATAATAACACTTTCTCAGTAAAATGTCACCACAAAAGTGGAAGAAGTGGAATTCTTGGCAGTCAGTCCTTTAAATACGGCTTTTGATTTCTTCTAACGAGAAGTGCTAAAATAT
Organism: Echinococcus granulosus; assembly: GCF_000524195.1. Lineage (NCBI taxonomy): Eukaryota > Metazoa > Platyhelminthes > Cestoda > Cyclophyllidea > Taeniidae > Echinococcus > Echinococcus granulosus. The sequence goes on along the minus strand of NW_020170927.1, from coordinate 2,117 downwards.
TCACCTGTGCCATATAATTCCTTTTATTGCATGACTTGACTACCTCGCAGTCCTAGCGATCGGTCTCAATCCTTACGAAAAAGGGCTCATAATACTTTCCCATCAAACTAAACTATCCTTAAGAAGAAAGAGAAATTATAGGCTGTCAATGTTAAAGATCTGCTTGACTGCCTACATTGGCGTGTCCAGCTTGGGGAAGGTGCATAAAGCATTTGGCGCCAGGATGAAGGGCAATAGCCTATCGTCTCGAAATTTTATGCTGTTTTTCAATTAGTTTCCTTATGAAAGTAAAGAGGGCGTTTACCACATCCAAATTAGATGCATATTACCTATTTTGTTATTTGTAGCTAAAAATATTTGCTTCCTGCTTGACTTGATACGATCAGCTCGAGTGTCACATATGTGTGACGCTGTTAATGAGATCCAAATAAAGATTAAAAGTTGCTTAAAGTCAGCTTGGATTTGTTTTGCTTGCTAAAAATGTCTAGCGTTAGACATAACTGACTTTTATTTCTTGCGCATATCTTATAGGATGAACGGGTATTTTGGAGCATCAGGGGAGAGGAAATGGTCATTTCGCGGCAACCGGGGTAAAGCTGCAGGAGCAAAAGGCCATTCTGAAGTATCACCTGTTCGAAGATCTCAAGTTGGAAATAAAGAACTAAAGATTACTGGTAAAGGAAAACCGTTT
>NW_020170927.1:0-1326 GCF_000524195.1 Echinococcus granulosus | reverse complement strand
CATGATGCGATTTATTTTCAGCTACAGTTTGCATTTTTTTACTTTTGGTGTCACAAATATGTGACCTGTCCATTTGCGTATTGTCTCTAATTCCGTGCGTCACATAAGTGTGACACCCTTTTGGTAAAGAAGTAAAAGTGGAAAACTGTGCGATTTGACACTCTGTTGAGGTGTAAAAATCGTGCGTGTCGTCTTCAATTCCGTACGTCATATATGTGTGACGCCCATTTGGAAAAGATGCAAACATAGAAGAGGTGTTGAGGTGTGATAGTCGACTTTAGTTTTTGTTATTCCATTGCAGGTAGAATAATAGTAAAATTTGTTTAATAGCTACGATCGCAGAAGACGGACCAAGAATTAGGACACAGTGGGATAAAAGTAGGCAACAGGACTCATTAAAGTGACTCCCTTCACGTCCTCTGTGCAAAAATTAACAAAGAAATTGTATAGAATGATTCCCATCAAGGGTTAAAGGTATTTGCAAAATGTTTGCTGGATAAAGATTGGTTGGCTCTGTTATGTGAGAGACATCTGAGCTTCTGCACAATAAGTCACAGTGACAAAGTCACCAAAGAGAAAAGGAGGTTTAAAAGGGATTCCCTATTTGATGCCTTGTTCACATCTCAGGTGGCTTCTCCAGTGACTTTAAATGGGCAAAGTTCAGAAGGCAAAGACTCTTCACCCAGCCACTGAGAAGGCCCCCTAGGCAGCTTTCATACCGGTGCATCGGGGTGTCTCGAGGAAGCTCTTTGCAAAGTCTACCAAATTGGTGCTTCTAAAAGTTGTGGTATATCAAGAAATCGAGGTGCTTGGCTCTCTCCCTCACCACTGGCGGGCCTAATACATGCAGCAGATGGATCTGTAATGCTCGGGCGTCATGCAGCTCAGAGCCATTAAGAAGTATTGGGTAGTTGAAGATGTCGTCTCTGAATTTTGGGCGCTGATCTGCTAACGACATGGCGAATATAATGGTAATTGAACGGGAGATGTTGCTGCATTACATGGAGGTAGCCGTTTCATTCACTGGTGTCGATGAGGTTGTCAAAGCGAAGGCGCATCTATGTAAATCGCGTCGATGGTATCACACGCTGGTAAGATCCAGTGTCAAATTGGTGGATCTTCTTGATCTGGTGATGGAGAAGAAGCATTAATCATATGTCACAGTGATGATGCACCCTTCATACAGATTCATTTCTTTGTTTTCATCCTTGGTGATGAAAAGCTCCCTTCTTTCATTTTATCATTGAAGTGAATTAATGCTATGTGAAGGAAATGAAGTGCCTAGTACACCGCATGTGTAAAGTCAATCCGGCTGGTGCCTAGAAA
>NW_020170928.1:1431-2602 GCF_000524195.1 Echinococcus granulosus | reverse complement strand
GCAGTCAGACTGAAGCAAGCAAGATGATGCCATGGCCCTGGGAAGAGCGTCACCTATCACATCGAATCAGGACGTGTGTGGGTGTGTAATAGGAAGAGAGCAGGTGTATGATGTCGAGAGAAGGAGAAAAAAGTAGGCGAGACGTGATTGCACGTATTTCTTTGTATCTTAGTGGCGGTGGCAAGGGTTGTGTCACCGGTGGGATTCGAACCTACGCCCTCATCGGAGGGCCAGAATTCCCAGAAAGTGAACTCACTTGAGTCTGGCGCCTTAGACCGCTCGGCCACACCAACGCTTGTCGCGATCATGCAAACAGCCACACATCCTAACCATTCCCCTCTCGTCTTCTCTTGTGTCGTTTCTTCTTTTCTGGCCCCGACTCACCTCACCTCACCTCACTCCCTCACTTATCCGACAATAACATCTCGCTGCTACTTATAGCGGCTTGATGTGAAGTGTAGAGTAGCGGAAAGACCATAGTGCTCCCCCAAGTCACCTCTCTGACTCTGCTTCACTGCCTGTGCACCACTTCTATCTCCCTGTCTACCCGTCTGTACATCACCTCCTGTCTGTTCCTCCTCCTAAATTATTATTATTATGACCTCTCCCACATACACTACTTCTATTTAAGCTGTTTGTAAGCAAATGCGCTTTCGCTTCAATAGACTTGAATTCATAAGCGAATAACACTCCAATTTATATATCAAACGATCACTAACACCGAAAAACACTGGACCAAAAAGTCTAAGAAGTATTTACATCCCTTAGCATTATAAACATTGAAAATCAAGCTTTACGTATACGCAATTGACGATGCCAGCCCAGAAACCATAATAGGGTGTTTACCATCAAAAGCAGATCTGTCCCATTAAATTACAACTAGACAAAATTAGTCATTTTATTCATAACATCACATTGCTGTTAGAAATTTGTATATGTATTGATTTGTACATTTAATTATGATTAAAAAAGTCAGTCATTTAATTGCTTTGCTATATAGCTGTTCATTTGCTGTAAATTGTTTGCCTTTACACATTTTTATCAATCTCGAAATGGACAATTAAACATATTCTGCTCTTTAAACCAATCAGAACACAAGTCAGATTAACAATCACGAGCCGTATATTAGCCTCATAAGTTGGAATCGCCGCTTGCAAGCCCACATTGGATG
>NW_020170928.1:0-1331 GCF_000524195.1 Echinococcus granulosus | reverse complement strand
TTGTTGTGGTTATAAATTAGTTAGGTAAACACAACCACAACCATCACCACCACCACCAACTCATGGGCGGACTGTCCTCTGCCTATGGCAGTAGCAAATACCCGTGAATTTTAGGGTAAAGTTTTGATATTCTTATTCTGACAGTTGCACATCTACGCACATGCAATCCTTGTGTATATGCCATGTGCAAAGAAAGTAAAAGTAAACCACGCTTACTGTACTTCAGAAAGCCAGAAGATGTTGCCGCCTTTCTCTTTTCTAAACACCATCAAAATCTACGCATTTCAGCATGATGCCTTACTGAAAATATGGAAATTGTTGATCGGGAATTGGCAAATCCCACTCGAGTCATCTTTCCTTCCGATATACACAATGTTTGAAGTGGTCTACGATGGCACTTCGCTGTTGAGGAAGGTAATGGAACCAGATTGGAATAAAGCCAATCCTGATTTGCGTTTTGTGGGACAAGAGCGTGTTGTAACACAACGGATGTATTATTACCTCTAAATGGCTTATATACTTCATTGATCACCTCCGCCACAACTAGCCATTTTAAGGTAGTCGTTTGACCCGGTGTAACTTTAGTCAACATGAAATGGCATCAACTTTTAACATTGTGAACAGAAATTACTGATTTTATGTCACTGTCGAGTGAAATTTTTAAGAATTTCGAACCCGATTTTAATTCAATGGAGGGAAACAGCATTGTCAGGAAAGTGATAAAATATAAGATGTGTACAGTCTATTTTCGTCATTGAAACAGAGAGCCAACAATGTTACATATAGGCAGCTGTGTAAAATCTGTAATGGTCTCCTCAGAACTTAAACGCGTCAGTTATATTCCCAAAAAAACATAGTGGGATTTTAGACACTTTTAGGAAAATCTGTTTGCTTTCGCACCACTTTTGATTCTTTCTCACCACATCACACACGCTGTCGTAGTGCCATCAGTGGTTTGTTTAACACTCGGTTTTTTGGGTAAAGGGCACTCCGTGTCTCGGCCACTCTACCTTCACCAGGTTATCTGGCCTCTGAGACCTGCCAGCTGCCCAAGCCACACTGTGCGTCAAATACATTTGTATGTATATACATTCTGTTGCAGTACTATATCCTCCTCCGTCATTTTTGGGGATGTCGATCCGCACTATATTAGAGGCAGCAGAAATTAAACCTGTCTTAGAGGGACATCAATTCTGATTTCTACTGCTGGATGCTAACCTCAGTCCGACGGAAGGAGTGTTTATACTAAGGGTTAAAGAATTGGTGACGACTCCAAAAAGAGGAGCTGAAAATGACATCTGTCATAGCTGAGTACCCTAGTTCCGTCTTCC
>NW_020170929.1:1356-2589 GCF_000524195.1 Echinococcus granulosus | reverse complement strand
AGTCTGTGTCGGGTTCCAATGATGCAGATCTTGGAGGTGAGTTGTTATGCTGTTGTTTAGAAGAAGCAGCAAAGCGAGTGCTCGCGCAGCAAGAATGGAAATGGCCAACATCACACAGTTGCTGCAGTGTTTTGTTGATAATGTTGTCGTTCTATTTTGCTTAAAGCGTCAAGCCATGACGCACTAGGAAAGATTGGGAAGTAGCACATGATCCATGCGAATTAATGATGTGATGGGAGTCAAAAGGAGCAGTTAAAGAAGTGTGATTCGCAAAGTGCTTTTTTAGCAACGCTGACTGCAATGACCGAAAGTAGAGACGTAGTGATTGGTTACCACTTGGCTACAACGCATTTATATTGTCAGTTGTACTTTAGTTATTGTGAGGCAGATCGGGAACTGCGTATTTAGATACCTTCAAGCATAATACAGCATTTCTGTGAAGCTGACGATGCTGGCCGTAGTTTCCATGTCACTGTTTGCGATATCACTTTGTCAATCGACGCAGAAGAAATAAAAGAGAAGTATTTCTTGATTTTAAAGTTACCAATACTCAATGCCTTGCAAAATTTTGCTAATCAGGGGCCATGGATAATTTTGGAACAGCAGGCTTTGATTAGAATGTGGATATTACCTGATGGTTCCTCAACATGGGGAATAGTATAAAATTCAAGGACTGTGAATTGGTGGTTACATTTCCGCAGAATAATGCCACCCAATGTATGCAATGTATGTAATGTCCATGTATGTGGTCATAGCACTGGTCCTTGTACTGAAGTCTAAAAATTATGATTATAAGTCCACAAAATGCTGGAAAATCTTAAACAAAAATATACATTGGCAGATTTGTGTGGCTCAATTCCATCTTCATGCTACTTTTAGCTGTCGCTCATATAAATTCGCAGTATTTTCAGCAGAGTAGCTCGATTGCATTGAAAGTTTCAAGTGCAGTGTTAGGCTTTTGAAATTTGAGCCAGCACTAGGCTGCCTTTGTGGAACTAATAAGTTGGGTCAAATGAAAGCGCTAGAAGAGCCATTAATAAAATTAGAATAAAAGTGACCAAATCCTGCCATTAATCAAAGGTAAGGAGGTAGCAAATGACTTTATTGTTAAGCGTTCCAATGGTCAACGACATATTAAAATTCACATTCATAATTTCCCTCCTTCTACTATGCACTTCCGTCCTAGATGCTCAGGTCTGTCACGTGAAACGCGGCTGAATGGATAACTTTGCT
>NW_020170929.1:0-1256 GCF_000524195.1 Echinococcus granulosus | reverse complement strand
GCCGGTGGCTTTGTTGAAATGTTTTGCTTTCATCATTTTTGCAGGTGTAGGCACAGCTTTACTTAACGTGGCGTTGAACAGTAAGGAGTTAGAGACCAGTGGTGCCTACCCCATTGGCCAGCTAGTGGACTCTGCGGGGATAGACAGCGGCCTTCCGTGTAATAAGTACTTGGCACATGGTACATGTCAAATCAAACAGCCTTGCCTCTTCTGGATCAACTTGCGATTCACTTCCTAGCGATTGCAATGAACGTAAACAAGATATTATTTCTCAATGTTAACGTGGTAAATACCACCAATAATAAACTTGCCACAACCATTCAATGTTGTCTTCTCAATTGTTGGTAGGGAATCCCACCTTGTTCAGGGATGTTTTATGCGCAAATTCTCACCTGCCTGTATGCCGGTGCCAATTATTCCCTAGATCTGTAAAACGACAAGAACTTTAATTAATTACGTCGATGCAATGCCAAGTACAGTTGTCTAATCTACTTGGCAGCGGAGAAAGTTCTCGTGCTTTCCATCTGTTGGAACTGGGAGGAACGTGTAGAGCGCGTCCATGTGCTCCTTCAATGTGGGCCACTCCTTACTGTGCTTTGTGCTGCTTACACATCCTGAGGCTCTGATGTTAAGAAATAGTATTTAACCCCAATGCCTGCGTTTCGGGTTTACTCGCCGAGCAAAGTGAACCTAACTGCCATAAATTCTTGCACCACAGTGTTCCACAATAATGCCCTGACGAATCGACTTGAGCAGATGGTTGGCTTTTGATTGACCAGTAGTAAATATCACGCAGTAAGGCAAAGGTAAGAATATAAAGACACACGGAAGCAGTTACTCATTACATTACAATGTGCAAGCATGACAGACTCGGTTTTACATCAGCAACAATTTTTTGCACTTAAAAGCAGACATACTTTTAAGTAATGACAGAAATTCCCACTAAAATAGAAAGGAATTAATAACTCAGACCCAATTTAGAAGACTTCTTTTTAGCATAAACTTTCACACTTCAGATCGGTCACACATTAAAAGCACCTTCCACTTGAAGTTTGGAGTACTTTTTCTTTTAAATTGTTGAGGGTAGATATTCTAATGCGGATAATTAGGCATAAACACAAAACCTTTAAGAGAATTGTCATTTGGCTCGGAAAAGCAGTGACGTTCTCCCTTATTTGGATTTTGTGTGATGCCTTTATTTGTGAGCTAACAGCGCATAAAAAAGGGGGGGTTAAAATTGGCAGACGTAGTCCAGC
>NW_020170930.1:1234-2586 GCF_000524195.1 Echinococcus granulosus | reverse complement strand
GTCGCTCTGATTTGGTTCACTCCTGGTGTGGTGTATGACTCCCTATTGGAAAAAGCGACCAAAAGGACTGGCAGTTGTTGACAAATCGTGACTATGGAAAAGACGACTTCAGTTTAGCCTCATCTGTCTTTAAAAATAGATGGGTGAGCAAAGAGATGTAAATTCTCGAAAACAATGATTTTGATGCACCATCAGTTATGTCGGTGGCCAAATTAAGTGCATTTGATATGTAATTTTAAAGCGAGAGCTCGGATATACATGTAAAGGCTTCAATCCACAATTGGCTCATCTTCTCTCGTGTGAATGTGTTTTGTGGATTTGTCACAAGGGAAACAAATTGCGCTGTTATTTAGGCGTTAGACATTCATCAAATAGCACGGGAAGCGCAGGCGAAGGTGGGTAACGAGGATCGGGTAGTATTTCGACCGTCTTCAGACCATTTACTTCCATTACGGAGATATTGGCTTATCTGAAACACGCGACTGTCCACCAAATTAAGATTCGAATAACAGTGTTTGTATCAAGACTCAATTTAGCACTTCTGGCAATTGTTCTACCAATTAGTTTGTTGCCAAAACGTGCATAACCTTACAAGTAGGCTGGATGTAAATGCTAATGAAGCCATGTGTTTAGGACTCCAATGTTGCCTTCCTGAAACTTTTGTTGCCATTGGAAAAGGTCGATTGTCGCTGCACACCTTGAAATAGGCAATGCGGATTCTAGTGCCACGTATTCAACAAAAGAGTTCTAATAACTGGAGCATTAATTGAATTTTAATTCAGAAGAATATTGTCCGAATTATATGAGGCTTCCAATTTGTCAACATCGTGTTCCTGTCACAATGCTTACAGTTTTAATGTTCTTGCTCAAGTCTGCTTCATTTGTGCAAGTGTTATGCAGACCGAGGAAGAGAGCTGTTAAAAGGATCGATTGAACCAGCGGATTGTGTCACTGACCTTCTCCTTTGCAATTCTAGATTACCAGCAAAGGAATAAGTTAATGTCCTTCCCACAAACATGCTACTGATCCATCAGTGTTGTAAGATATGAGAGAGCTGAATAACACTAACTCCCGAATTGTAGAGTCCGTGTAGGGAGGGTATGATTTAAATTTAATTTAATAATTTCCTCTCGAGTACAATGAAAAGTTGGATTGTTGAAATAGAAAATTCGAGTTTAAAAATAGTTTTTGGTAGGTGAAGTAGACGTAAATATCTTTCTTTTTCCAGAAGCAGAATATGAGTGTTCTGCTAAAGTGGAATCATCAACTACGCGAGCTCTAATTTTGGTTTGCGCACTGCAATCTTTTTCTATTATTGTAAAACTGCTATAAACTAAAAGGTTTCTAATGGT
>NW_020170930.1:0-1134 GCF_000524195.1 Echinococcus granulosus | reverse complement strand
AATACGGCAAAATACCGTAAAAATAATGCCTAATTACTAAACAGAAAGGCTAAGAGACTAGTAGCGTTGTTCGAGTGCCGTGTCAGTGCTTCACATTGTTGAAGGGAATGCAGATCACCCAGGCCATCGTTACGCGTCGAACATTACACAGTAGTCGGTACCTTAACAACTGACCACAAAATACCAACCCGCCCCTCTGAATGTCCATGGATGTGGGGAGATATTTGATGCCAGCATTACCATTGCCTGCCCACAAATATGCAATGTTCGTATCCCGTTCTATTAGTGAGCTGCATTTAGAGTTGGAAAAGCGCTGGCTGCAAACGGGAAGAAACTTTGAATCGCGGCCACTTTGTCCTCCTCTCACGTGCATCACCCACTGTGCATTTGTGGACCAAACACTCCAGTGCAGTTGCCATCGTCTTTGCACGTGAGGGAGCTATTCTCAACTAATGCCTTCTGTGAAATGGAGGGCAAGTGCTAGGCAATTGTAAATAAAGCAAAAGAGCACGCATTCTTTATTCATCGCAACATTGTTTGTATGCGGTCGAGCGTGAGTGTTTAAAATATCGAGCTATGCAGTGTGATATGTTTGTGGGCAGGGAAATTGGCAAGGCTAATGAAGAATAAAGAAGGTGGCGTTTGTTTCCGTGCAACCTCCTGCATTCAGCACATCCATTCATGAAGCTGTCTGCTTCTCCAATTCATCAGCATCACCACTGTTGCGAACAAAGCTGCAAAAGGAAATTGGGCGAGGTGACACCAAATGCAACCAACGCTGCCAACAAAAGGTAAGTGGTCAAATGTTAAAGTATAAGGGCTGAGGGGAGAAGCATATGAGACAAGATTCAATGAGACAACCGGTGGTGTGTGATGAGAATGCTGCCAAATCTAGGAAGTTGGTCAGAAAAGAGCTGGTAAAATTAGGCGTCCTATTTTCAGAAAATTGCCGTGTTTGTAGCAGGTCAAGGCGTAAAGCCTCATGCTTTCAGGGCTGATCAAGCGACACTTGTTAGAAGCATGGACTAGTATCTTACCACTAGTGGTGGGGGTCGTTGCAGGTCCTGTTCAATGAAAACAATTCGCATGGTTATCTCGCTCAACAGACAGTTGAATGCCACTGCTCATAATGCA
>NW_020170931.1:1107-2576 GCF_000524195.1 Echinococcus granulosus | reverse complement strand
TAGTGAAGCGGTTTCAAAGCTGCAAAATCCTCCTGCAACAAAGTTGTGCTGCGAATTGTGGGTCTGTGTAGCAGCCGAGTCACCATGCAGAAGTAGATCTGAAAAAACGGGAGATAAAGGCATGAGGAGGTGTATCATGAATGGGGCAGAATTAACGTAAACTTCGTTGCAGATTCATGACCAAATTTGACCGTTCGAGAATCATTCAGCAGTTGAGTGTACTTTGCCTCCTCCCTCCCTTCCGTTCTACCGGCTGACAAATGCAACAATGGCAGAATTTTTAAGCTGGCCAATAAACTGCTCTAGTTTTTGTAAAAATGTCTCATTTGAAGTAACTCCTTGTGCTTTGATTTCAGGAAGCACTATTTTTCACCAGGTATCTATTCTGGTAAATAGTGCGGCCCTCTTCCGTTTGCAAGTCTTGGCGATATTTCTAGTGGCCCTCAATAAGTTGACCCATTATCTTGGATAGCAAACAGGGCTCTGATGAACTACACAACCCATCCGGCATGAACTTAAAAGCTGTACGCCCTTGATTGTCCGTAGGAACTATACAGTGGTGATAGATAAGCACCACTTGCTCTGTGCGGTGCCCTCTACCCTTTTACCCACCCACTTTGCCCCTGACGGATGTGACTTTATGTTGCCAGTCTCACGAGTCCAAAGTGAGTCGGTTCCAAAGCCGCCAAAGCCTAGTCCAACGGATTTGTGGAGCGAACAGTGGGTCTGTGCGGTAGCAGAGCTCACCAAGCAGAAGTGGATCTGATGAAACCGCACGAGCTCTGGATGTCAATTACTACCTTCCTGCAAAAGATACAACTCTTCTCTTTGTATTTTACTTCGGGGTTTATTGTTAGTAATAGTTTATCCTTAATTATCGAGATCTAAGAACGTAAAGAATGCGTTCAGGTAATTTGCATCTGAATGCATGAATTGTTGCAGAATGCAGACCTATAGGCGTGAAGGGAATTGCTTGGAAAAACCACTTCATTTTTAAGTCAACTAATTTTTGTATCATCGTTTGCTATACAACTTAACTCTTGATGCCAATTTCCCGAATTTTTCCATCTTTCGAGTAAATCAGACTGCGCTTTGTTTAAAGCAGTGTATTCGGGGTAAAATTGTTTGGAATTGCAGGCAGTTGTTGTGAATTACGACTGCGCAATTAAGACGAGCCATAAACCAGCCTTGGGCTCGTCACTGATTGGCTGGTGATTCTGATTGGCCAATGCCATTCGCTCGCGATTTGATGAATCAGATGACTGGGGAAAAATGTGATGTGATATGAGAGACTGATAAATGTGGTGAATTTGAGGGTCTTTTCCTTCATATTTCGCATCCATGGCTGAGACATAAAAAGGTGCTATGAAAGAGTTGTAAATGCAGCAAACCCGAGGCTTTGTCCTTCTCAGTTCATGCCTCTGTTTAGATTCTGCCTTCCTGCTGTGTGAAAAATGTAGAACTGACGG
>NW_020170931.1:0-1007 GCF_000524195.1 Echinococcus granulosus | reverse complement strand
AACTTTTCCTTTTTCAAAAAACAAATATCAAAAATCCGTGAATGAGCAGCAGTAATCGAGGAAATGCAAAATTAAACCAGACACTAAGGAGAGTGCGAGATATTCCTTTCATGCAGGTAGAGCAAATTAAGTGCCCTGGGACGCATTAAATGAAGTGGTAAGAAGAACACTTAAATAATCAGATGAAAGGCCAAAATGCGATAAAATGTGGTAAAGGAGGCATATTTCCGTGGATAGTCAAGAAGGTGGAAACGGTCCTACGCTCACATACATGAAAACCAGCCGTTTCGACTGAAGAGAAGTCACAAGGCGAATGAAGTCAACTCTGAACACCGACAGCATGAGTAAAGTGATGACCTTTAAAAGTTGTTCAAATGGACCAGTTGTAGCGCCTTGAGTCTTTGCTGAAGGCGAAGGAACTCACAACAATGAGACAGCAAATGCATTGCTGGCGTGGAGAAGGGCGGAGAGGCCACTGTCGTGGCTCAGACGCCATGCCACCCTGTGGAATTGCAAAGGCGCAGACTTGAATGCCAGTGAAGCCAAAAGGAAGAGTTTAACAAACAATCAAAGTAATGCATAGCTAGAACCCCCATTTGAGTGCCTTTGCAACCGCTCCCCTTGGTCAAACTCCCAAATTGGCCATCCCATCCTCGTTGGTGCTGGCACCAACGTTAAATGCACAGATTGCCTCCTGCTTTACTCACCTACGTATCAGCCAAATCACTGCCGTTAAGGCACCTCGTCTTTCCTGTATTCACTAGTCTCTGCCTACACATCAACGGTAGTTATCAAACAATACCTCAACAACATCTTCCCCTACCACAGAAACAAAAAAGTCTCAATAATGACCACAATTAAGGTGAGTTCACCGACATGCTATATAGTAGACTCGCAAGCCGCAACCAAGAATTCCAACCTGCACTTTCACTACGTTAATAAGCACACCATAAAAGTCCACAGCAACACATTAAAAATAAAGCTATTGTAATGTGAAAGACAGAGGT
>NW_020170932.1:1494-2574 GCF_000524195.1 Echinococcus granulosus | reverse complement strand
GTTCATCAGAAGTAGTTTTAGGCCATATCTTTATGAATAATGTGCTTAACTAAGCAATGCATCAATGAATGCACAAACACCTAATTGTACGTCATACAAATCAGTTGTTTGCTTAGAAACATCTGTTTAAAATATTTTCTACATTGCAAACCCTTAAAAATATTCAGGCAAAGCAATAATTGTTTTAACGGGTAAAAAAGGAATAATCTTGATACCTTTGCTGCAAACAGACGAATCAGCTGGCAGATTAGGTGTGCCTTTGTGATGGGTAGGAGGGAGAGAACGCGCAGGCCACTACCGAAGCAGTTCAATTGCCACTTTCGTAACCGCGAGGGCTCTTGTGAAGTGGAAATGTATGCTGCTTACGCATTTTGACGTGACTGTTCTAGCAATAAGAAAAAGAAGGCTGGTTAAGTGAAATGTAGAACATCTCTGGAGGACTGTCAGACGTCTGTGAATGCACTCAGCTAGGAGATTAACGTGTACAATGACTGGACCGACGAATGAGAACTTGCCAACTCGTTAAAGTGTAAATATTGGCGAATTTGTGTACTTCATGATCATCTTCTCTTGCCTTGACTGCTGTCTTCCAATGGATGTCCGTGCATAGAGATTTCGTTTGATCAGCAACCCTGGCTGAGAGGCACTGACAGACGCAAATTGTGTCCCTCGCCGAATGTGACGCTGGCAAAAACTTATGCGGCCTCAAGAATAAGCCATTCTAATCAAGGTTTCGAATTGCTTGGAACTTCTTTTTCTGCATTCCAACAAGTGTCCTATCAGGAGTCGTTACGTTCAGTGTGATCAGTTATCTCTCCCCTTGTGGTCCCTTTCGTGGGATTCTGACTCTAGTGGGAGGTCACCTGCTTCGTGCCTCCTACCTAGATCAGGTGGACGTATAATCATCGACTTGACCCCTCTTCTAACTCCAAAAATGTGTTTGCACCGTAGTCTCTGAGTGTAAGGCGGGCTTGAATCTAGTTGGCAGCCTTCTGTGCCCCTTTCAAATATGTCAGTGCAATGGGTGTTCAAAATGTCTTCCATATATTCACATTAACAACTGACTGGAAAGGTGTCAAA
>NW_020170932.1:0-1394 GCF_000524195.1 Echinococcus granulosus | reverse complement strand
TCTTTTGGAGGCCCTGGCCAACCTCCAGTTTTCCAATTGTTCTCAGCCCATAAAGACAACTTTTTTGCGTGAGTGAGGCAAAGGGCGACCCTGCCATTCCCTTTCGGTCCAAAAAGGCCGCGATGTAACGTGCAACCATTCTTTGGTTCCTTTATTATTCATCAACCAGCCTGAGGTGAATGCCTCTAACACAAAGGAGATTCTTCAAATGATAAGAAAGAAACGAGCCACGGAATTACTTCGACACCTTTCCAGTCAGTTGTTAATGTGAATATATGGAAGACATTTTGAACACCCATTGCACTGACATATTTGAAAGGGGCGCAGAAGGCTGCCAACTAGATTCAAGCCCGCCTTACACTCAGAGACTACGGTGCAAACACATTTTTGGAGTTAGAAGAGGGGTCAAGTCGATGATTATACGTCCACCTGATCTAGGTAGGAGGCACGAAGCAGGTGACCTCCCACTAGAGTCAGAATCCCACGAAAGGGACCACAAGGGGAGAGATAACTGATCACACTGAACGTAACGACTCCTGATAGGACACTTGTTGGAATGCAGCAAAAGAAGTTCCAAGCAATCCGAAACCTTGATTAGAATGGCTTATTCTTGAGGCCGCATAAGTTTTTGCCAGCGTTACATTCGGCGAGGGACACAATTTGCGTCTGTCAGTGCCTCTCAGCCAGGGTTACTGATCAAACGAAATCTCTATGCACGGACATCCATTGGAAGACAGCAGTCAAGGCAAGAAGAGATGATCATAAAGTACGCAAATACACGAATATTTACATTTTATTCATCATTGTTAGGACAATTTACGAGTTGGCAAGTTCTCATTCATCAATCCAGTCATTGTACACGTCAATCCCCTAGCTGAGTGCTATTACAGTCGTCTGGTAGTCCTACAGGCATATTCCACATTTCACGTAACCAATCCTTTTCCCTCTATTGCTAAAATAGTCACATCAAATGGACAAGCAACATAAATTTCCACTTCACAAGAACCCTTGAGTATACAAAAGTGGCAGTTGAACTGCTTTGGTAGTGGCTCAATCACTTTTGCCTTGGGTGTGGGGATGCGCGTACTAGTCTTCCGACCCATCACGAAGACACATCCACTCCGTCATCTGATTTGTCTGTTTGTAGCAAACGTTTGAAGATTGATCCTTTTTCCTGTTAAAATAATTATTGCTTTGCCTGAGTACGTCATGTTTAAAGTTTCAATTCTTCAAGAAACAATATTTTAAAAGGTTCGCATTGTAGAAAATAATTTAAGCAGATACTTCGAAGCAAGCGACTGATTTGCTTCTCCCTTTTTCATTCTGGCATAGAAATCTTAAAACCTAAGCAATGAGCACGCTCTGCAACTAACCATATTAATTTTTCGCGACAA
>NW_020170933.1:1146-2573 GCF_000524195.1 Echinococcus granulosus | reverse complement strand
AAAGTAAGTGAGTTCTATCGCGGCGTGGGAAGTTTTTTCTGGTTGAGGATCTTCTAGTGTTGTAGAGAGTTAGGCTCCTATTCAGTCCCTCCTTATTGGCTCATTTTAGGCGGAGACATGCTGAACTTGAAGAGATAACCGCTGAGAAGTTCTGGTCAGTTGACGCTATAAAAATGAGTAAATGAAAAAAATTGGCCCCTGAGGTCGCCTTTATCATCCGATCAATCAGTAGGTCATTTGGTCGGTCACCAGCTGCCACGGCTGTACACGTACGTCGCGTCCATGTTCAATCATTTGTGCACATTGGCGGGGTGGACGCCTTGGGATACGAACCGACGCAGAACTGAGGGCAGATGATGGACAAAGAGGAGAGACGTGTGGTTAGTGCGGTGTAACCTGCACGGGAGGAAAGCAGAGAAGAGGATTGCGGAAGTGAGAAGAAACGTTAGGTTAAAATGGAAGAAAAGACGGATCATCGATTTGCTGCCAAATCAAACGAATGCTGGCTTCGCGACTACATTAATTCAGATCTGTCTTTGGTCACAATTACTATGCAAATCCCACGCTATTAGTGTGGTGATAAAGTTGAAGCCAGTTTTGACTTTGCAGCAGATTTATTTTGGGTCTGCCTTCAGTCAAAATTACCTAAAAAGGTTAACCACTTCCATTTGCTGTCCAATTTGAACCGAGTTTTGCCTTTGCAGGTGAGTTATTTAGGGAGAGTTAAGTTCATCTCATCAATGTGCAGACCAAATTGAAGCAGTCTGATAGCCAAATTTCGCCTCAAATTAGACAGTTAATCGATGAGATGAGCCTTACTTGGTAATTGTTATGCAAAGCCATCCTGAAAAGATTGAGTGAAAACTAAACTTGGCTTTAAATTACTGAACAAATTGAGCAAATGAGACGTTAATGATAGACCTAAAATAAGTCACCTGCAAAGCCAAAAACATCCTTTAAGATCGGCATTCGCTGGGCTCTTTTACATTTTTTTAGGAGGAGTATAGCAAGTATTGCACCATCCGAAGTTGGTAGCACCCATCAGCTAGCTGATGACACATTTAAAGCGGGGTAATGCACCCATCTACACTATTCACGGAATCGTTGAGTTTAATGCACTTTTTAAGTTGAATAGTTTCATTGGATTTGCTAGTCTAGTTGACAACGCAGATTGCGAGCTTATTTTTTGGTACTTTCGGTTAAATAGAATTCGCAAAGAAAACAAGCCATGGAAGGCAGAAGAGCCGTTCAACGAATATGGTATTTACTTTTAATATTTTAAAGTTAAGTTTTCAAAAATTGCTCTTTCCCCAAGGCTAACATAATTTTTCTTAACCGATGCAATCACTGCATTTGCATGACTGTGCTACTGAAATGGAAAAGTGAAGAGGTTCCATGTGCTCTACGGTTACGATTCTGGTAAAGGC
>NW_020170933.1:0-1046 GCF_000524195.1 Echinococcus granulosus | reverse complement strand
CCTTAATTTTTTTGTGCTTCTTTTGGTTGGAACATACAACTGTTCGTTGGGGAGGTGCGTGCACAATAGTTGTTTGGGGACGGAATTTTCTTGAACTCAGTAAAAAAGAAACGGGGAGTAACATAATCCAAGCTCCTTATTTTCTGAGCACAAATTTGTTTGTAGATAAGTAGCTTCATTCCATTTTTTGAAATATTTAAGCTGGATCACCTCGGTTTCTTGACTAAGCCAAATCTCCATTATCATCACCATTGTAATCGCTGTGAGTCAGTGGTCAGAGCAGCGCCACCTTGATGCTGCTTTGGTCAAGAGATGTCCCAGTATTCGAAACTGGATCCCGTCACTTTCGAGATCATGGATAACATTATCTAGGTCACTGGAGACTTGTCGCTATTAGTGAGTCGGGAGATCCCGTCGCCTTTTCTGAATAAATTGACACCTGCCTACGTGCACAAGAGATTCAATCAGTCGATCCTTTCTGTTGTAGCCTTATCCGTCCATCTACCCACCGTCAATGTCCATGAAATGAGACAATTTGCCCTGGAGTGTAGGTGAGATAAGGACGAGTTGTAAGCGGATGTGTGTGTTTTCAGCTTACGCAGTAAACGATGGAATAGGGACTGCCAAGCCAACTGCTGAGAGACCTAATATATCCTATCCAGGGAGTCGGACTCAGCATTTCAAGACACTTCAGCAGAACTCATTTGAGTTTTACGTGGGCCAACACCACCAGCTGATTGGGTGGTTGAGGATTAAAGTCAAGTCATTGTGAGCGATGCTGCAAGATCTTTCATACCCTGACTTAGGCAGAACTCAACTGACATTAACTTAATCACAGCGGCTATCACTCGGGAAACTCGAACGCAGGTTAAGGTACTAAATGAAGTGCGCCAGAATTAATCACACGAGTTACTGCTCTGACGAAACGCTCACATATGGGCTTGCTATTGACAGTTACGTCGAGGGGGTTTAGCCTGACGTCCGCGAGTGGGGGGGAAGAAGCGCAATAGCAGCGAATGCCATTCAATATGCCTTATTGCATTTAC
>NW_020170934.1:1410-2569 GCF_000524195.1 Echinococcus granulosus | reverse complement strand
TCAGTATGGGGAGAAATCGAGCTGGAACGTATGTAGAGGAGAGGAGAGGTGTGTACATGTAGAGATGCAAAATGCCAAATAGATGAATGCATTTACGGCGTACGTGTAATTCATCTGTACATTGTAGCTAGCCACGAATTGGCATCAGCACCGATGCCGTCACTCCACCCACATCCACCCACCTCCAACTCCAACTCCAACTCTCACCAATGTCCACTTCACAACCACTCACTCACCCCAACTCATTCCTCATTATTCACGTGGCATTGCCCCACACCCCACCCAGCCATGTGGTACAGAATGTCATCTAATGAACTACTTCTTTTAATGGAACAAAAGACCTTGTGAATACTTGATGAAATTGACTAAGGCAAAGCAACAAATGTAATTACACGGTGTGCGAACCAGGAACCATGTGATTCGAACGCACACGACTTTGTTGCCTCCGCTTGCTGTCGGCGTCCTTCCCTTCCCTTCCCCCCCTTCCACTCGACATGCGCACACCCATGTGATGCATTCCATCGGAGAGGAGTTCGGGTTTGGCGCTGCACAAAACGGTAAAGAGGACGAGAGAGAGGGTGACAAAGGCGACTGCAGTCTTCATCTCTACGCTTCAGATGGAGAAGCTGCACTGATTTTGCCTCCTATATAGGAGACAGTGGCCTTGACCGATTGTGTGAGACGATGGCGCCAATTGCTGGCAGAGTGACAAATGGCATTTGTGAGTGATTTCAAATGCAGTGCAATGCAGCGTGATGACAGATGAGTTGGTAAATGGAGGGGTAGAAGAAGGCGAGGGGAGTGATTAAGTGGTCTGATGGATAGATGTATGGGTGGATGGATTGTTGCATGGAGAAATAGATGGACGCAGAGTGGGAGGAAGGAGTAAAAGAATGGGTAAATAGAGGATGCATGGTGGGATAGTATATTAAGGGAGAGATGAGATAAGGGATGGATCAACAAATGGATAAGTAGATGTATTGATGAGTGGACACGGAATGGGTGGATACCAGATAAATGGACATAGGATGAGTGGATGGTTGAATGGATATGTGGATGCGGGATGAGTGGATAGATAGACGGTGTGCTTGATGAAGCGATACCTCGCACTTTACTAGCATTATTGCATACCACAGTAAAGTAGACACAGGGGTAATTG
>NW_020170934.1:0-1310 GCF_000524195.1 Echinococcus granulosus | reverse complement strand
AAATTACCCCTGTGTCCACTTTACTGTGTTTTGCAATAATGCTAGTAAAGTGCAAGGTATCGCTTCATCACGCACACCGTCTATATATCCACTCATCCCGCATCCACTTATCCATTCAACCATCCACTCATCCTATATCCATCCATCTCGTATCCACCCATCCCGTGTCCACTCATCCATTTGTTCATCCATCCCTTATTTCATCTCTGCCTTCATATCCTATCCCACCATGCATCCACTATTCATCCATTCTTTCACTCCTTCCTCCCACTCTGCGTCCATCTAGTCCTCCATGCAACATTCCATCCATTCATCCATCTATCCATCACACCACTTAATCACTCCCCTCGCCTTCTTCTACCCCTTTATTTACCAACTCATCTGTCATCACGCTGCATTGCACTGCATTTGAAGTCACTCACAACTGCCAATTTGTCACTCTCCCAGCAATTGGTGCCATCGTCTCACACAATCGGTCAAGGCCACTGTCTCCTATATAGGAGGCAAAATCAGTGCATCTTCTCCATCTGAAGCGTAGAGATGAAGACTGCACTCACCTTTGTCACCCTCTCTCTCGTCCTCTTCATCGCTTGGTGCAGCGCCAAACCCGAACTCCTCTCCGATGGAATGCATCACATGGGTGTGCGCATGTCGAGTGGAAGGCAGGAAAAGGTGGGAAGGACGCCGACAGCAAGCGGGGGCAACTAAGTCATGTGCCTTCGATTCACATAGTTCCTGGTTCGCACACCGTGTAATTGCATTTGTTGCTTTGCCTTAGTCAATTTCATCAAGTATTCACAAGGTCTTTTGTTCCATTAAATAAAGTAGTTCACTAGATGACATTCTGTACCACATGGCTGGGTGGGGTGTGGGGCAATGCCACGTGAATAATGAGGAGTGAGTTGGGGTGAGTGGGTGGTTGTGAAGTGGGCATTGGTAAGATTTGGAGTTGGAGGTGGGTGGATGTGGGTGGAGTGACGGCATCGGTGCTGATGCTAATTCGTGGCTAGCTACAATGCACAGATGAATTGTGCGTACGCCGTAAATGCATTCATCTATTTAGCATTTTACATCTCTACATGTACACACCTCTCCTCTCCTCTACATACATTCCAGCTCGATTTCTCCCCATACTGATACTGATGGAAGAGACATTGATGGAAAGTAAGACGTTGGAGACTGCAGATATTACTGAGAGGAGGGCAGATATAAGCAGGCTGAAGGCCACAGACAGTAGAAATGAAGTGGACCACAAAAGGCATGAAGTGAAATCAAGGCAAAGATGATGATGATGAACGCATCCATCCATC
>NW_020170935.1:1559-2566 GCF_000524195.1 Echinococcus granulosus | reverse complement strand
GTTGATCTTAACTTCTCACTTCCACCATTGTTCTCTTAACACGATTTTATTACTTGGGCTGGCGCGTCACATATATGTGACGCCTATGTTTTAAAAGCAGGAAGGTAGATCGAATGAAGGGAAATGCGCCAATGGTCATACATGCCGTGACAGTAGAACACAGTGGTTGGTGACTACTTTTTTTCTGTTGTTACATTCATTTATTTACTCGACGGCGGCCGTAAGGATGAAAGTTTTAGCTCGATGCCTCGTACGCAGTTGTAGCGACTCTCACTTACGGGGTACGATAATTCGATCTCTCTACGGCCTAGTTCCGTTGTCTCCTGCGTCGTCGCAAGCAATCATCATCGGTAGTTGACGAGGCACACGGTGTTCTGTTGCCACCGCCGTCACTACCACCGAATTTAGCTACCGCAGGGGTCTACGCGCTTGCCCTGGATTTGCGTGTACCCACCTACCCGGCGTCCGTACCAAAGCCTTGAGTGTCGTCTCCATTTTTTTGCAACAATTTGCAAGTTAGAATCGATGACATGGTGAGTTTACGCCTTTGAACACTGTCTGGTGCTCATGGTACATTCTGTAAGCCTGTAGCATGAAGCACTGGAGTGGTTGGTCTTTTTCTTTTGGCAGGGATTCCAAGAGGAACAGCCCAAGACTGCCTAAATCTGTCACCCTCTCCATTTCTGTTCACTAACTCTCCCTTTCCAAGCTGTGATGACGTCACGGCAATTCTGCATCACTAATTTTTCGTTGGTCCATAATTTTGCACACATTTATTAACTTCCATTGGAAATGCAAAGGAGTATATAAGGTTAAGCGGACTCATGGGGAGAAATATTTGTTTCCTTGTTGACCGATGTGAACGAAATGTGTGAGCTAAGGCGACATTTTAAACTGAGGTATTACCATCTCTGGTATTGGTGAGTGAAACATTCAGGTTTGAAGCCATTTGAATTCAGAGGAACTCTCTAGCACAAGTAAATGCAAGATCGGAAGGATAGTTATAA
>NW_020170935.1:0-1459 GCF_000524195.1 Echinococcus granulosus | reverse complement strand
TGCCCAGTAGTAAATATTCCACAGTTAGACGCCCATTAGCTCCTGTTTCATGACCCCTATCGAATACAGCCTACTACCAGCAAAATTTTCTTTTAACAAAATTATCGGAAATGTTGGTAAGTATCTCCCTTCCCCTCACAGACTCCAGCCTTCAGTCTGCTTCTTTTACTTACTGCCAATCGTCCACATTTCCACACTTTCCCAGGTTTCATCCAAATTAATCAGTTGGGAGTGTGGTCTGACGGACCAGTACTGCTGTGTGGGGTTTGATGACGATGACACTGAGTGATGAGGAGGGAGTCCGATTGTGACCTCTCTGACTACCTGTCTATGAGCTGGTGGTCAGACACACATGAACAGATGGAGAGGTGGCAGTTGCCATTCTCTTGGCTGACATGCACTCCCATCATGTCATCAACCCTATTCACTGTGTCAGTCATGTTGGTATTGGAATTAATTCAACCTCATTCTCAAATGAGACAACCTTGTGACATTTGGCTCGGTTAAAAATACATCATAAATAAGAGTACCTGGAGTCGAATGGGCAATTGTTAGATTCATGTAAGCGAGAGTATAATGAAGATAAGGGGGTAAGTGGAATAGGCTTGAAGAAAGCAAAGGCTATTGGAAACAGTGAGAAACTTTGTTTAGTTCTGGCAAAATGCACTGACATTCATTGCATCAAAAGTTGCTATCGGTCTACGCACTAAAGATAGTCGTCACCTTTTCCATTAAATACTGCCGGATATTTAAGTCTGCCATCATATTCATCTCTGGACTTAACCTGACCCACAATTAAGTAATGAATATATGACTTGAAGGAAGTTTGACTCCTTCCAAAGCGTCAAAATTATCAACATGGCTTTTGGTCATGTTGACGGTTTTAAAAGCAGACATCGCTTTTAACGAATAGTGCTGGCGCAAAGCAGTCAGGCCAATAAAATAGCACTACTATTATCAAAAAAATGACATTGCATAGTGTTTTCTTGCATGGGTCAACACATTTGACAAAGCCTTTCCCTTACTTTTTATTCAAGTAATGCCCCAGCAAGAGATAATTATAACTATTTTACTTATTACTTCCATAGCTGTCGTACTTCTAGAGCACCCAGGCTGATTTGGTTTTGTCATATTTATTGCGTAGATTAAATTGAAAGGAGTAGGTACAAGTATAGGAAGGTCTGGACACAGAACTGTTCTCCGAGTTGTCGAATATTGACTGCTCCTCAGTCACCAGTCCCGAGTCTTCTATCCGCCTCTTCCCTGAAAGGTACATTTTGAAAAAAACACAAGTATTACATAGCCCTATCATCCTTTCAGCACCGTCTCCAGTGCTACCCCTCATGAGCTGCTTCCAAAGCTGCCTACCAGTGGTTTCCTGCCTTCCGTGAGGACGTAAACCCTATGTATCCATCCAGTGGTGCCACTTTGTAGAGTTTCATCCTGTTCCGGTGAACGG
>NW_020170936.1:1281-2565 GCF_000524195.1 Echinococcus granulosus | reverse complement strand
TCATCGAGTAGAATTCACTTACCTGTGACTACATGATATGTAAATTAGTAGCAATGCCTTTGTCCACTTCACCTTTTCCTTCTTCTGAGAGTTATCTAATGGGACACCTCAAAACAACTAAGCAATTGCTGTGAATTGGGGGGGGGGGAGAATGCTGCCTTTTCGGATAAGTGAAAAGCTAATTCTTTGAGGCAAAGCCTGCACCTGATTATCTTTAATGTCATCTGCATTGACCATCGGTAATAGGTGGGACCGTGAAATTTGTGGCACTAAAAAGACAGAGCACTAGTCACTAGCCCAAGTGATAGACGTCGCGGCTTTTGTGGTTATTACAAGTACGGAAAAATTGAACATAGCAGGTCAAGTTTACCCATTTGACGCACAGCTTACAATGACTCGGCAACTGGAAATCGTGTGGAAACTTATCCAAATGAAAACCTTAAATACCGCATTCAATTGTGTGGAGGATGATTTGGAGTTGAGCTTGATTAGTGGGCAGGTTGCATCATCGAATAGCAATTTATGAGGTCGAAAGGGGTTGATCTCGAGCTTTGTTGAATTGTGTAACGCCTTAGTTGCTTTTAATTCGTTCAACTAAGGGTGATTACTCATTTCCATTGAATACTGAGTCATTTTTGCAGCATCAACTGAAGGCAACACAAACATATTCCACCTTTAATGTGAGTAAGTTTCAAACCGCTGATGTGTACAGTTATATGAAGGCCACCCTGATACGTCTACCATTTTATGTGTATTAAGACACAACTTAGTGCCCTCTAACGCAGTCAGTGCCAGCAACTACAACCACATGTATTTTTGGGCAAGTTTTTACATCTGGCCCTATTATTGTCCCAGGGCATCATCGATTATTGAATGACCTGTTATGAAATTAATTCGTTAATCAATAATTCAATAAATAGAATGCATGTCAAAATTGTACTTTTAAATTGTTGAGTAGCTTGTCTGATGTTCAGTGTTTGCACAGCACAACCATTTTAATCACTACTCTATTACCTTATGGCTACTAAAGCTAGTGCTTTCAACAAGCCCCTCATCCAGCGTAAGTGCGACGAGACGGCACTTGCCATTACATCATTCAGCAACTTTCATGCGTTTTTACTGCGATGCTAAGCCAACCCTTTAGTAAATACTCACAAAAATTAGAATAAATAGCATGTATTTCGTGTAAAAAGCAAAAAAGTACTAGAGGCATGCTTCCACACCATCAGCTAGCTCCTCCAAATCCGTCAGAGTTGGAGACTTCTTCACAAACTACAGTGTATG
>NW_020170936.1:0-1181 GCF_000524195.1 Echinococcus granulosus | reverse complement strand
ATGCATAACTAGCACACATTTATTGAACAATGAAATAAATGACATTTGCAATGGCATGTGAGTTGGGAAAATCGAAATCCTGGCGAGTGTAAATATGCATATATACTTTTCCAAAAAGGAAAAAATATTGATATTAGCTGCAGGTTTCTGGAATATATAGATTAAGGCGGCGAAAAATTTAGGGAATAGAGGCCAAAATATGTGAAATGGCATGCCCTTCAAGCTAACACAAGTACACAATTGTTTTCCAAAGTCCCGTCTCTTTGCACTTACGCGATTATTTGCACTATCTCCGCATGACATTCCATGCAGATATCCAAAACCGTTGACACAATTGCCCAATAGTCTGTAAAAATACCTAACTCTTTATTCCAAAATAATGCAAAATCTCAGCGCTAGTCAAGACAGGATGACGCAATTACTTCCGAATCCACTGTTGAAGCAGATGATGTCGAAACTGATGGCAAGCCCGTAATTAGGCATGTTACAAATGCAATGATGATTGTTTGCCATGCTTTTACACCTCTGCACTCAGAAGCACGAAATTTTGCATGAATTATTTTTTGCGCAAATGCGAGGCAAAACAGAGTTATATGTGTTATTCACTACCCGAGGCATCTTAGTCAAGTAAAGGTGGGGAGAGGGCTAAAAACTCTCGTGGCATATTTGCAGTGCAGATTGGTTGGACAGAAACAAATGGCTTGACGTTGAGAAGAAATGCCAGGTAGTGCCTGAAATTGCTCATTTTTTTCCTCTACGTCGGTGAGAACGAGGAAACATTGCCTTATTCCCGTTTTGCTGGCGAGATCGCCACATAATGCGAGTCTGCTACCAAATTACACCCAATCACCGAACTTTATTCTTCTTGGCCACAGGCTATAAGCACTTTCTCAGTTGGCTGGCCTTATACAGGTGAACTCTATGGTCCGTCTACCAAGGCTTGTTTGTTCAGCAGGAAGCTCGACACCAAGGGGCGCTAGCTCAGCTCACTAACTCGACTCACATTGTTGCAAGTAAGGACCTAGTTTACTATCACTTTGCACTTTCCTTTTATAACCTGCTTAGTTTTACGGTTAGGTGTTGGAGTAGAAGCAAATGATGTTAGTTCCAGGTACACATGAAAGGAGGACAAACACGTCAGGACGAGGAATTGGACTTTAAAACAGATTATAAATACCACC
>NW_020170937.1:1158-2564 GCF_000524195.1 Echinococcus granulosus | reverse complement strand
TAA
This sequence comes from Echinococcus granulosus, assembly GCF_000524195.1. Classification (NCBI taxonomy): domain Eukaryota; kingdom Metazoa; phylum Platyhelminthes; class Cestoda; order Cyclophyllidea; family Taeniidae; genus Echinococcus; species Echinococcus granulosus. The sequence continues at coordinate 2,561 of NW_020170937.1, read as the reverse complement.
TATTTCGACAGATAGACTGCGTTGATACGCAAACCGAAACCACTCTCTCTATTTGACTGTGGATAGAAGTGGAAGCCATCGTCACTGAGATCTCAAGTGCATACTGTTTACACAACCACAACCCAACCAGATTAAAAAGCAGTCTCACTAATGACAGAAATTGATTGGAACATTCCAACAAATCAAAATGAAATGCAAACTGACAAAAATGGCTTCTTTAATTTAAAGGTACCTAGTAATTAGGAATGATTTATAGTTGCAACACGAATTACTTAATTTAAATTCAAAAATTGGTGCTTGGGGTCGACAACACGGTCTGCTCATGTTCAATTTACTGCTTTCTACCTATTTCAGAGTTAATATCCCTAACGTAAGAAAGTTAGATCTGAGGTGATCAAGAGACTTTTTTTTAAATAAGTATGTTTGTCTACAGGTGTTCATCTCGCATGGAACAGCCAGTCCAGCACTTTACGCAAGCCATTTGGCATAATTTAAATATTTTGGCTCATAAAATTTGCAGTTACCTGGTGACAAATCGCGTTAAAAATAAGGCGATTAAGGATACACCGCGGTGACAACTGTCATTACTTGGATCTAACACACACTCTAGATGATACTTGTCACGCCCTACAAACTGACTGTACTCAAACTGCACGTCATTTTTTGCATAATGACCTGCCGCCACGTACTGCATCAAGTAAAGACTCATTTTTCTCGAATCGGTGAGGTAGATATTTTCATCTCTGAATGATAGCCAATTCAGGTCAAATTTCTCTAAATTACTTTGAAATGAATGGAATAGACTCGCGCAGGTGGGGCTGTTGGACCACGCCTGCTCCAGTCACCGTGGATGATGTCAAAATTCACGCCTTTAACGGCCGTATAATGCAGTTTGCAGCAAGCGCTTCGACTGCAATAGACATAAAAGACTAGATTTATTTCCTTTGGCCTTTGAACAACGAATTTATTTAACTAGCACTTAAAATGCATTCGAGAATTTAAAGAGGTGGAATAATGCACCAAAAAATGCTAAAACATCCGGTTTAGTGAATAGGTGAAGGTCAAGTAGCAACTAGAATTGATCTTCACGATTACGCACTAGCGACGTATGATGGCTCATCGCTACTATGGGGAGGTACATATATCGTTGAGGTGACGTAGGAATGTCCTTGTGCTCCCATATTAAAAGTCTGTGTTTTAAAGCCTTCATTCTGTCCCTCAAACATGGAGAACAATGCAGCTTCACTATCCACCTTTACCTCTAGAACCAAGTCTGTCTTAAAATTTGCCGCCATTGTGCAAAAACTGTGTACATCAAATCCGTTTATGGAGCTGATGGTTCAATACGGTGTTAAAATGATTATATTAGATAGTAAAATCTGCAATCAACGAGACCGCCCGAG
>NW_020170937.1:0-1058 GCF_000524195.1 Echinococcus granulosus | reverse complement strand
TGCCGCTGATGGGAATACTGAAGTAGAATGTTTACTTTTCACTGTTCACTCTCGGATGATCGAAATCAGTAGCGACCTGTAAGAAATGACGGTCATATCAACAGGCCTGTTAGGGGTTACTTATCACGCTTGGGAATAATGCAATAGAGGAGGTCAAGAGTCTAAGGGTTAGGGGTTAGGAGTCAATAATAGCTGATTACCCAAGAGAGGGTTAGGTTTACAAGGTTGTGCAAGACGAATTCCCCAAAGGCAGGGAGCACGTGCGCGAGGTTTAATGATGCAGAAAAGTAAATTGGTATGCCTCGAGATTTTAAGGCAACTCACAGTAGAAGGTCCCAGAAAATATAGTGTATCTTAATGCCCTTATTTGCCGAAGCCCCATGCGGTCCCGGCGCTGCATAAGTTGCACCTTTGTTCTACAATGTTAAGAGTGTTTTTAACTGAAAATATCAAGGTGCACTTGTATGGGTGTGTTGAGGGCCGATGATTGCGAAGGACTTCTGATGGGCCAAAGGACCATAAATGCAGCATTGTGCTCGACGCATTGAGTTAGTGGAAATAGAAATGGAAGGGGCACATGTCTTCCTACCTGGTTTAATCAGGATGAAGTGTGTTAGTCCAATGAGTAAAGAAATGAGGTTGAAGGCGAAAATGTAGGCAAGTGACACCACTCATCTTGTTATTCTGCTTTGGGTTCAAAACACCAAACACTGGAAGCAAGGAGGAGCGAACAGAGCCACGGATTAATCAAGAAATTGAATCGTACCTGTGATAATATTAGCTACAATCTTTGGTAGAATGTTGAATTAAAGAAAACAAATGTACAGTCCACCCGGAAGGCCTGAATGATTGGAAAAAAGACGGATATGAGTGAATGCATGAGTAGTAGCCCTGGGGATGATGAAAGCACTTAGCCGTATTTTGCCTTGTTCATTTAAGTTAGCTCTCTGGAGGGCGAAGCTAACACCAAATCCGATTGCGACTACAAAACAAAACAAATTATGCTGAAGATGGTAAACTCCACCGGACTGCTTTTAAGGACCATTACAACTTCTTAT
>NW_020170938.1:1207-2560 GCF_000524195.1 Echinococcus granulosus | reverse complement strand
TGGGTGAAAGAGAGATGAAATCTTGCTCTTTAATAACAACTAATCACCACTCCCCAACGCCTGCCCTCCTCTTCCAACATTGTCGTTGCGTTAAGAGATTTCATCGAATGAAATGAAACACACACACACACAGGGGAGGCCGCCGATTAGGGGTGAATAGGGGCTTAAGCGACGCGTTGTGGCAATGATCCCACAGCGTAACCGATGCAGCTTCTGCCTACTCAGAAGCGTCGACTGGCCAATCCAAGTTGGAGAAAAAGCAAAGTATACCATCGCAAGGACACATCCTGCTTATCCTCTTGACAGCCAATTGGTAGAGGAATAAGTGGGTGAAAAATCACATTCAACGATCAGCGGGTGGATCAAGTAGAAATTGTATTACCGAGGGTTGTTTGGAGAACACGTAATGAAGGAATGAAAGAGGAAATGACAAACCAAAGACGGATGGATTAAGAAGGATGAATCAATGTATGACAAGTGAATTGCCGAAATGCAAAGGAATGAGTGGTTCAAGGACATAGTGTTGGATCCGGAAATATTCACCTGAATAAATGGATGGATGGATGAATGGAAGATGATGAAAAAAAGTAGGAAGTGGATAAATGAAGAAATGGAGACTGCACAAAGACGTAGGAAACATCAGGCCTCAGGTCTAAAACGGCAGGGCTAATCTGATGTCTTCAAAAATCTTATTCTGTGGGTAGCACTTCTTCCAGATGAGGCCATGTTACAAAGACCAACATGCAGCCAATACTAGGATACTGGAATAACATCTCACTGACTAGGCATTTCAGGCATATTCCACCAGTAGACAATATTTCGGAATTCAATCGACCAATTAGACTCTTATTTGGGTTATGATAAGGAGCCAAATATTCTTCAGTCCAAAAAATAATGTGCCAGAAAAAGAAGTAAAATAGGAAAAAATCAGCTAGTTAAATTCAAAATGACCCACTGTAGGAATTAGGACAACTGCAGAAAAGGTATCTAGTAGAGGAATACGCCTGACCGCCTTTACGAGGACATTACAAAAAATAAAAATGAAAATATGGCGTACAGTGGACAAGAGACTACATGAAGCGCAACCTTCTCAACTCACCGACACGTCACAAGGCCGCTTGCACATCCGCTCAAAACTACCTCCAGTGGGCTGCTGGTTCACGCCACTGGCAACAAGTATCGCCTCCACAACAGCTGACCCGGACCAGACGCAGTTCAGTCCAGCCCAGCCCAGCTTAGCCCAGCTTAGCCCAGCGCAGAGAAAATGAAGGGTTAAATGAAGGATGCGACGAAGTGTCTCCTCCAACAATTGCTCGAATAAGTCGACATCATCCAAGGGAATGACAAGCATAT
>NW_020170938.1:0-1107 GCF_000524195.1 Echinococcus granulosus | reverse complement strand
AGAACGAACGCAACGCGAAGGTAATTCGGAGCAGTGGCTTTGTGGCTGCTCAGTATAACAAACAAAAACAAATGAGTTTCATTTATAAAAAAGTAAGAAAGGAATGAAAACGTAAATAATTGGTATTTGATATTAAGCAAAGTGAAAGTGGCACTAAAATATAACAATTAAAATAGTTTTATGTTGACGTAGAGAAGTGCGAAGGATATTAAAAAGTAAATAAAATGAAACAAATGCTTTATATGGTGGGTACAAAGTAGAATCAGTATAAAGTATTATGAAAATAAAAATGGAATGGTAAATTCTCGTTTTAAGGAGGAATAATGAAGGAGAAGAAGGTAAGTAAAGTAGTGAAATGCTGATGAATAAATTATCGAGATATGTGGATAGAGAAGGTAAAACCGAAATGCCTGGCCTCTGTCGATAACTGTTACAGTGATAAAGGGAGAGAGCAGTGCTATCCAAGATGAGGGAGCGTTGGTATATGGAGTTGCTTGACCGACACAGCCGATCATATTGGTGGGCTAGTAAATGGCTGATAGGAATATGAACGGAAGGAAAATATGAAGAGTGAATACCTACGGATGAGAATAATGTAAAAAATGGAAGGTGAAGGAAGGTAAATGAAAATGACGAGAAAAATGAGCAAGGGATGAAGAAGGAGGGGAAAGAATATGGACGAGAGTAAGGAGATAGGTGTAGCGTCCCGGGACTCCCTAAAGACAAAAGAAGACAAAATACTCGGACAAAATATATTCAGCGCAGAGATGGTGGCTGGGCTATTGGCATGGCCCAAAAGTTCAGCCCACCCAGCGAGGTACATGGGGGGCCAATTCAAATTACAAAAGTGGCGCCTCACCAGAACCAAGAAATAAATCACCACCGTATTACATAGGTGAAGGTATCTGACTTGTAGGTAATTGGTAATGAGACAAAAGTAAAAGTAATGGTGATAGTAATGAAAATAAAATAGGAAGTCAAAAATAAACCGAGGAGGGAGAAAGAGGGAAAGTATAGAGGGATATTGGTAAGAAAGGGAATAATGAAGCAGAAATGGTACGGAAATGTAAAAAGACCAAGATGTGAATCAGGTTGGGTGGTTGGATG
>NW_020170939.1:1237-2556 GCF_000524195.1 Echinococcus granulosus | reverse complement strand
CTTCTGTGGGCCAACACTATAAAACGTAACAACTCATTGTAGCTCCAAACAAATCATTTAGTATGTTGCGGCAGATTGACAAAAGGCGTGATGGCTTGGTTTGGAGGTAGGTGCGAGTGAATTGGTAAAAAGTAGAAAGAAGCTTTTACAGTCCTATTAGGTACTGGAAGACTATTTTAATGCTAATTTAGTCATTATTGGCAGCACTGTGCTCCCTCTGCCCCATAGCATCCCATAGCTCTCCCCGCTCTTTGTGTGGATAGAACGGAGCTGCTACAATGCAGTATATACTACGTTAATACTGCGGATCATTAAGGTCGAATCCAAATTTTTTAGCCTAGGCAGTAGCTCAAACAGGTGAGGAAAGAATGAGTAAGGGGGGGAAAAAACAAGTACTAGCAGCGAATATGATTAACATGGGCAGGTGGGGCTCCCAACAGCTGATAAAGACACGCTCGTGACTCTGGTTACAGTCATGCGTTAACGATGCAGGGTACTGATAAGCATTATAGGTGATTTCATTACTTCAGAATTCCTCCGCACAGCTTTTGTTTCTCTCCTCTCAATTACCGCATTGCACATCACAAAATCGAGGGGTTAGATTTAATGGCAGCGATGGCACCGCACCCCAGTCTAACACGGTTGAGCTATCAGAGGGGTCCCCAACAAATAGGAATGTTTGCATGGCAGGGTGTGGGGTACCTCTAGGGTGCAAGAGAGGAAAAATGCAGCCAATGCTTGTGCCATCTCAGTTACGAATCTATCGCCCTCTTCCGAACGGCTATGCGAAAAATAATCCAAAGCATCTGGAACGCTTTTTCACAACTCCCTCTACAAACTTCTACCGTTGTGCTATTGCAGGCACTTGTAAGTGTCAGAAATGTCCTCCATTCACTTAGTCGCACATCCGTTGCCAGTCCTCTTCCAAATGACCGCGTGACCCAATTTACCACAAGCTGCGATATTCAAAGCGACTCTTAACTGTGTACATTTATACACCCATAGAATATTGTCAAGGAATGGACAAACTCAACCACTTCTCGTATGCCCATCGACAGTACCCAACATTGTGAACAATACTTGTACACTACTGACACCTGTGATGTCTATGTGAAAGCACATGATAATGTCATGCCCCGCAATGGTAGCATGGAACAGGGAGCCTCACTAATGACATCAATGAACCCGTTTGACACGTCAGTCAAATATGAACCAGCAAAGCCTCTGTAAGTTGGACTGGTTGAGCCGACGAATAACATGGAACTGAGAGCTGGAAACTGTCCACATATTCACACTGGAAAGAGCTATCGAGCTGGAGG
>NW_020170939.1:0-1137 GCF_000524195.1 Echinococcus granulosus | reverse complement strand
TCCTGTCGCCTACTTTTATCCTACTGTGTACTAATTCTTAGTCCGTCTTCTGTGATCGTAACTATTAAACAAATTTTGCTCTTATTCTGCTTGCAATGGAGCAACAGAAGAACAGCAACAAGTTGGAACTTGGAGGAAGGGGAAGACAGTGTCAGTTCATTAAATGATATAACCTTTGAGGTGGCAGTAGATCAGTTTACAACGGCTTCGTGGTCAAGCCGGTGTCCCCGTTTCCCAAGGTGGGTGACGAGGAGGAGGAGGAGGAGGAAACCTACGATAATCTCCAGTAAACGTACGTTTGCTTGTAATGCAACTGCGCTGCATCATATAAAATGCATTCCTCCAGTCGATTTACTCGACGCGGCTGTTTGAAACTGGAGACAGAGATTACCAGAAGGGAAAGAGCGTTGATGCAGTTGCTTTACTTCGCATTGGGTCTGAACTTCAGCAAATGTCCTCAACACCTCAAATTCAAATGTTGGTTCTAGCCCCAGCGAAAAATAAATAAAGTGGACCCTACGTTCCCCTCACAAAACTTTCCTCTACCTGTGTGAATGTTGGGATGACTCCAAATACCGATATACTGCTCATTAGGAATTGCATAGCAGAAGTGAGAGATGCCTGAAATTTGCAGGAGAAGCCCAATCTTGAAAGGTGTAGGTGATGACTGTGTCATTCCCTATTTTCGTTTCCGCTGACTATAGCACATTAGAGATTTCTTGGTGATTGGAAACACTGAAGCGCCACTTTTCACCCTGCTGAGTCGGTTATTAACAAGTGGTGGCTTCTTATTTGGAGCAAAGGTGGACAGAAGCGCTTCTGATCACTGCCTAGAATTAAAACAAAAGTAACCCCAACGGCTCTTGCAATGTCCTGCTCTTGTTTCAGTTTTGATTAGGAAAATGGACTTCTCAAGACAAATGTTTCAGAGACTTGAAATTGTGCTACTTAAGGGTTGACTGAATGTTGAAAACAATTTTCATCGAACGGACAAAATAGGCCACAATCAGTTAATTGGCAGGAGATATGAATAGTGAGAGCCTACTGCTCATATAAGCTTTTATGTTAAAAAGGTAGAGAAAGGAAATATTCCTCTCGGCTATTGCTACCACCTGTGGGCAGATTGGCCACAGGTAG
>NW_020170940.1:1289-2554 GCF_000524195.1 Echinococcus granulosus | reverse complement strand
GATGCAACAGGACAAAGTTTTATCAAACTAAATTACTGCTCTATGATGCAATATTTGTTTTAATGTAAAGTTGGTCTAGCTGGCAGACTGGACTTCCATCTTGGAGGAAAATTATCCATTAGATCTATAATAACCTCCTTTTACGATCTCAGAGAAGACGTGGTGTGCCTTAGTGGTGTCAGCGATCCAAAAGGGGACGTCATGTTACCCCCTTAAGTGGTTGGCAACTCTAGGCGTTCGAAGTGAATGGTTTCGGGTATGGATGTCTATAGTCACGGTGACTCAGTACTGCCGAAGAATGAAAGGATTCTAACTTTGGACAATTTCCAACCATTGTTCTCTTCACAATAGCCCCTACCGCTAAAATGTTCCTGGAGGTCGCATACGACTCTAAAGAACGGATTTCTACGCTTCCAGTGGGTGCTTCAAGGCAAAGCCTGAAAAATAGGCTAGGGGAGGGAGGTATTGGGCAGGCTTGAGTTTTGCCTCCGAGTGGATCATCGGTCAAGAGTGTGGGTCAAGTTGTTGGGAGATGCTCGACGGGCTCCATAAGACTGAAGGGCTGTCTCTTGTTTGGGCTCGTCTCCTGCTTTGTTACAGCTCACACGCAGACTCGTTACGCTCTAAGCAGTGTTGCTGTAATACTTCCATCCAATCCATATCTATCCATTTGTTTCATGCACACTTTCCTAAGAACTTTGTTTGGGAAGTCCTTAAGTACAAAGGATCAATTCTTTCACATCTAGCTACTACCCTCTAACTCATTTCCTCCTGGATTGCTAAGATCACATTCGGGTACACTTTAAATGCGCTTACACTCACTTCAAGGTTAAGAGCAGTAACCCAGTAACCCACTCCTTCTCGATCCACCTATTCACCATTCTGATTCATCTACCTCCTCCATCTCTCCGTCTCGCACCATCCACCTCCTCCAGAAGAGGGGCCGAAAATGTGTACGAATACCTTACAATTTACCCGACGCATGCCACCTGACAGGTGGCACAGATAATTGGTAAAAATCATAATCACTCGTCTCTAGAGTGGATTTACTCATGTATGGGTGGAGGGTTGAGGAGTTCCTGATCAATAAAATGCTCTACTGCATCACTCTTGCCCTACACTCGGGCGACAGGGGACCACGTGCGTGTACGATTTGTTCCAGGAGATCCTGAATCTGGACGGAGGAAGAGAGAGAATACCGTTGGATTCAAGGACTGGAATGTGGGAATGTGCTGTGGATTGGATAACCCGTGTCGACCCTTACC
>NW_020170940.1:0-1189 GCF_000524195.1 Echinococcus granulosus | reverse complement strand
CGTTTCGAACAAAGCAGTTTGTAGACAACAGAGCTTTCACCACGCGTACTTCATTGTTGTATTTGAATAATTAAATTTTAAGACCTTACTCTTTCAAACGTTGACCATGTTATCTGTAAATGGTGCTTGACACTTGTATAGTCCATTGCAGATTCATTATTGGCCTGAGGCACTACACTAATTCTCCAATATATTCTTTAAAATAAGTTTTAAGTATAAGGAATTAAGGAAAAATATTACTTTTTACTTACTAGAGTCATCAAAAAACTAATTTCAAATTTATTTATAGGTTTTGAGGCTAAAAACTAAATGGTTGTTAGTACAAGACCCCATATTAGTTGTCTTACTTTTAAGTAAAGAACCTAACTTATGCAATACTTTACACATTTTACATGAAACCCTTTTTTCAGTTTGACTATTTTTTGTTTGAATTTGTCATGAATTGCGCGTTTTGCCTGGGGGCGGCTCACATGGTTTTGCATGTGCGCATCTGGTTTGTTCGCGGCGGCTCTTGATTGCTTTGTACGTATTTGCTGCTGTTGTTTATGATACGTGGAATCCCCCCTTTTTTTCCAGGCTTTTGATTTATTGGAAGTCGAATTGGAGTTCGTTTTACTTCTCTTAAATCGGGTCCTGACCTGTGAATGGCACGTCGTTATTTTTGAATCAACTTGTATATACGGTGTCATTGTTATATTTATCTATTTATAGATTGTACATGGCTAACCGTTTTAACTTGTGAGCAATAGTTGGATGCCTTTGTCCACTTTTTAGCCCTTTTCAGACATATGTGCGTTCGATCTTTTCTTTAGTTCCCTTAGCGTATGGTGGCATTGCTGCTGTTCATGTGGGCTTCAAACTGGCTTCAGATCTTCATATTTGTAAGCTCACTTTGACTCTTCAAGAGAAGTGGAAATGGACAATTAAGTCTGAAGTTGCTAGCCTCAGTTGGCCCAAGCCTACTTATGCAGGTTGTGCTCTTCACCTTTATGCTTTTATCTCAGTTTTGTTATATCATTGGGTGCTTTACTTTTTGCATTGTGCATTTGCATTAAGTTACACAAAATTATTCTTGACGTTCACCGACAGTATAAATGGGATATTAGGGTGGTGGACGCACATATCTTAAGTGACATTTAAAAGGGGAGTTTTGTTTTCCATTCCTAAATATTAACTATTAAACCTTACA
>NW_020170941.1:1420-2554 GCF_000524195.1 Echinococcus granulosus | reverse complement strand
AAAAATGTTAGTGTTTTTTTAATGAAATAAATAACGGGTAGATGTATTTTATAGTTTTTATGCAGGAATCAAAGTAGTTGGAATAATTTTCCTCATTCGTGTTATGCTAAGAGCGTCGTAATGAACATACAGATTCAAGTTACAGGAGTACTTAACAGTGTTCTCGCAGATGCTGCCTTGGATGTCGCCTTTGGTGTCCGCTGCTAGAAAGTTATCATGTTACGCTTCTGTTCTATGAATCAATCTCTCATTTGATCTCGCGACGGCATGTGGCTCAAAATGCATGTGTGAATAGGTCGGTCTGAATTTGGTTGAGTAAGAAGCGTTGAGTCTCACTCCGCAGTAATTGAGTCTTTGACTTTATATGTATTAGATTTGACATTATTACGCTAGCCAAATTTAGGACCCTAATCCGTTTGCTGCTGTGCTTCTGCTTCCCATAACAAATCGACTGATGCAGAATTACAGGGTGGAATGAAGTGAGCATTTTTTACAGGAGGTTAATTTGAAAAGCATAAAGATTATCACCCTTACAATTTCAAATCGAAATGCCCAAATTTGAGAGGGAATAAAGCGTTAATTTGGGGTTTGTAATTAAAACACTGCCACAAAATTTATGGACAGGTTTTCCATAAGCTCTCAACCAGGTAGGTCTTCAAACTCGTGCATGCTTAACTCACCACCAGAAATATAGTGCCCCATCCACCAGTAGTGTGTAGCCGAAACCTAAGCCTAACCATGGCCATTTAGTGGAATTGGGAACTGATTTCATTTTCATTATTTGTAAGATTTTCGGATGAGAGCAATTGTGGCTTTATACAGTCTCTACTTTTACACATCTCGCCTGCAGCTCACCGGCCACCTTATACCAAAAGAATGTTTTCTGCATGCGCAAAGAAGTAGTGAGACTAACCCTCGAGGGGAATGCATTTTGCCGATGCAATTATCAGTGATCGGCAGGACTTCTTACTGATTGTATGCAGTGGGATGCATGCAACACGAGTTCTCTCCCTTGGATTGTTTGGTATTTGGAGTCTTCTTTGCACTCTAAAGAAGCTATGAGGAGATTCGCTGTCACAGTGCTATTGCCCTAGGCATTACCTTCCTCCAGCATCCATCACCTTGGTGCTACGG
>NW_020170941.1:0-1320 GCF_000524195.1 Echinococcus granulosus | reverse complement strand
GTTAACAATAAAATTTAGCTGCTTTAGGGATAGGAAAACTTGAACATAGTGTGTGTATGAGAACATGTAATTTACGAAACATGGGCTCCTTGAGTAGCCTCATCCAACAATGTCCGCAAAGGCAAATTTTAAGAATAGGCCTTTTTAAGTACTGCTAGAAATTCTCAGCACAACCAAATGGGATGTATGTCACCGGCTCAAATTGGCAAACTAATTGTTAGGGCATATGCATGGAAAGGCAAGGTAGCTCAGAAATCCTAAAGTACCTGAAAATTGGGGATGCATATTTTTACTCATAAGCTGAATACTTGTTTACTTACTTATTTTTACTCATAAGCTGAATGTTATAGCTTAATACACCAATGAAATTGCCTTGCGATCGAGAAGACAATAAATTTGCCAAAATCATTGACTGTTGTCTTTGTGAATAATTATGGTGAATATAGCAAAAAAGAACTTTTGGTTAAATTGTAAATGATGTTTTATCTTTGTACTAATTGTGCATCACAATAAAATGGAAATGCTCAAATGAGCGGTATTTGGGGTGGGGTGTGTAAATCAGGGCAGTGCAGCTTAAGGTAATGTCAAGGTAAGTTGTAAAATATCATGAAGTAATACTCTGAAGACTGCTATTTTCATATTAGTTGTAAATAAACATACACTTTCTTGCATGCTAAATGACGGTTTTTAGCGTTTAGTTTCTCCAAAGTTTAACTTTATATATTTTACGGTGGTGCATTTTAAATTCAAAAAAAACAAGCCAAATCAAACAATAAAACATTAAAAACATTAAAAAACATTAAAACATTCCGTTATTTCTATTATTTAGGTTGCGATGAATGCAACATTATTTTTCCTTGAAGAGTGAAGTTACTCTAAACTGCGCCTGCACATAACACCATGTTTTACACGTGTGTGAAAATAGGTGGGCTTGCGTTCTGCCAAGATTCCAAACAGAGTAATAAGGAAATTAACCTCATAATTTGAGGTCTTTAACGCAAATTATGATCGTGAACATCACCCGTGCTCATGATCAAATCCCACCCTAGTCTCCAGCGAATCCGCCATTTATTAGCATACTTAACTAAAATTTTACCGTGGCTAATGACTCTTTTCAGTGCATATAAAAGGCAGTTTTACGGAAAACCATGTCCCCTTTGGTTCGACAGCAAAAACCATTTAACAATTAAAGCCAAATTTTAAAAAATTTTAGGCGCATCATTTTGACCTCAAGGGATGATTATAATCCACTTCAAATTGTCAGAAGTCACGAATTGCCCTATGGCATATGCTGTGTGTCCCGACCACCAACTCAAACAA
>NW_020170942.1:1346-2548 GCF_000524195.1 Echinococcus granulosus | reverse complement strand
GGATGGATGGATGGATGGAGTGGATGGATGGATGGATGGATGGATGGATGGGATTGGTAAGCATGGAATGTCAAATCATTAATTTATGCCTAGTTCAGCAATCATGGATTTTGTCAGCCTGGATGTGTTGCATCGATTACGTCAGAAGTAAATTCACCAGGCCTGGAATAAAGCACAACTCAGGGAATAGTAATTAGATCAGGAAACATTCTGTTGAAATTCCTGGTGAATGGTCTGAAACATCCTATTTTAATTTGAACACGCGCACCTTCAACACCACCTCTTTACTCTCCACTTTCGAGGTGAAATATGGCCCTCCATTTAGGTATTCTCCACTCCCTTAGTCCCTCTCCCCCTCCCCCCCCCTCCTCCTCCATTCCATTATTTATTCATAAATCCACATTTCAGTGGCTATGATAGTGAGGTAAGAACGACAAAAAAACAACCAACCACTCCCAACAAATGACTTTTGTTATTGGCGGTTACCATGACAACCCGACATTAACCACAGCGACCCAATTTTATCCCCTTCAGGTGGCGACATGGCAAGGTGGCTGACAAGGCCCTAATACAAACCCATCTTGACTACTTTTGAAGGAGCTAATTTTTGCGTTTTTTTATCATCCACATGGGTGTTGCCAGCATCCCCTCCACCTCCTCCTAGAGAAGGCAGAATGTGGCAGAAATGCCTCCAGAAGCAGGAGACTTGGTAAAGCCGAGCCAGGAATAGGCCAAGGCAGAACTCTCACTCCGCCTAGGTTTCCATCTGCCACGCCCACCAACTACATGAGTCACGCATTAACTAACCAATGAGGGAGAGGCGAGAAGGACCACGTGTGTCCGCGCAGTTCGTCTTCACCTTGGGCGTGTTTGTCAAGTCCATCCGCCACTGACGTCAAGACGTCAAGTTCGTGTTCTGGGGACTGATCTGTTAAAGGACTGTTTATACACTGACAAAAGGACATAGCAAGTGTTGTTTAAAACTTTGTTTTGAACATTCTAGATCGTCATTCCTCCACTCGACAACTAGAATTGCGCTTGTTTAAATGGCTTAAGGTGGTTAGCTTCCGGGGTAAACAACTCGTAGCGTTGACGTTAAGGCGCCTAGTTAGTTCTGTGCCCTAAAGAATTTCCCACTTTCCAAAGGACAATCCAGGCACCTCTAATGAGGTTGGCGGCATAAAGTGGGGTTAAAACCGCCT
>NW_020170942.1:0-1246 GCF_000524195.1 Echinococcus granulosus | reverse complement strand
ATTCGTGGATCCAATGGCACATTTGCCAACAGCTACGACACGTTTGCGACACTGTTGCCTCACTGTTGAGTAGCAGAACAAACAACCAATCCACGCTTTGCATTGTCCACCTCTTTTGACAAGCTTCAGCATTACAGTAGATGAGTAGGTCAGTAGGTCATGCGGTGAAACAAGTGAAACCAGTGGCATCGCTAAATCGCGTTCCGAGTGATCGGTGGTTGCGTGGACCAATTTACAACTTGCGCATTTGATATAAAAACCTCGGGGTTCCACCTCCTACCAGCCCGCTTCCCCCAAGTAGGAGGTGAATGTGTTGAGGTGATCGTCTCCTCTCCTGCCATGCTGTGTCGTCTTGCATTCTCGCTAGGTTTGGCATTGCGAAATCAGAATTGAATTGGGCCGAAGTGGGTTGGGCTCGATTGGCATTCGACTTTGACAACTGATTAATCACTTAGGGTGGTTTTTTTCAGTAGGTCATTTCGTGTATTAAAAAAAATCTTTGACACAACGCGTACTGCCACCGTGAAAGCACTTTTTCAAGGCACCTCCAGTTGTCCGACATGATTTACGATTCGTGCAGTTGATATAAACACCCTTTTCCGACCAGACACCTAACTGGTTGAAGTTCCACCTCCTACCAGCCTAAAATGTTGTGGCTCTTGTCTCGTTTCCTCTCCTGCCCTGTCGTGTCTTGTTTTGGCTCACCGTGTGCTGCCTGCCATGTCATGTCCGTGACGTGACGTGGCATGTTGTCTTCCATTGCGGTGTGTTACGTTGCATCGCATTTGTCTGCAGTTTGGCAGGCACTCTGGCACTCCGTTATTCATGTAAAGGTCAACATTTATCATGTGTCACCAAACAGGCATCCGTATTTCAGTGCTGCGGAAGAACCACGTCTTTCAGTCTGGTAGTGAGTTCCACTGAAACTGCTCCACACCAAAACCAACACTTTCAACTTTGCGCAACCTCGTTGAATGACCTTTAACTATTTATTCTTGGGAGAAGGGATTTGATGAACCGATGGGTAGATGCCGAATGGACGGATAGCTAGGTGGAACGGTGGATGGATGCGAGACTGGTGAATGCATGGATCCAGGATGGGTTGATAGATCTGAGATGGATGGATGGGTGGATGGATAGATCCAGAGCGGATGGATACGGGATGGATGGAGGGATGGATCCAGGATGGATGGATGGATTGATACAGGATAGATGGATGGATGGATGGTTGGCTGGATGGATGGAT
>NW_020170943.1:1146-2548 GCF_000524195.1 Echinococcus granulosus | reverse complement strand
ATGGTAATAGGAAGGTTTATTTGTGAGCTCAAAATGTTAAAAACGTAAAACTTACACTTACCGCTTGAAGTTGTAGCTATGGCACGAGTGTCATCGTTTTAGCGCTTATTGGATGCATTCAAACAGAATGCAACAGCAATGATGACCCTCTAATTTGGGCTTGCCTCCGAATAACTAGACGGTACTGCTATAGATGTTTGTTAAGATAATTTGCCAAATGTATGACATATACCGATGGATGTAACTTTATAATTTAAAAATTTATTTCAAAATTTATTTTAGACTTTCCGCGTCTAAATCAACTTTGAACAATTTAGTGAAATACACTTGACATTGCATTTAAGAAGAATTTTAATTAGTTGCCTGTGAGAAAAACATGATTTCTTAGAATATAATTTCATTGCGCAAAATTGTATTACGTCCTCGATTCTCAAGAATAGATGTTCAGACTGTGAGCGATTTATCGGACTTGATTAATGTCTTACTTTGTATTTCAGAGAATTCTGTAAGACAAAGACATGTATAATTAATCACATATATTTGCATAAAGGTACAAAACTAATTTAGTACAAATACATAAAATGAAACTCGTTATCAAGCAATAAGTACACAATAATGGAAATTTATAAAATAAAAAAAGTTATCATATAATACCAGGTAGGAAATCAGAGAGTAAAAGGTTGAAGTATTGTTCTAGTCACATGAGTATGAACAAGGAAACAAGGCAGAAGGAATTGTAGAATTAAGGTCTGCTTGTTGATTTCCAAATTAGTGTAACTTTTGATAAAATGGGTTAAATCTATAGAAATTAGGCCTTCTGCGTTTTATTGACAAATAATAATGGATTTGTAATGAATCGTAAAAGTTTTCTTTAAACTTACTTTTGCATTCCGCCACCTCCGGTGCCTCACCTTTGGCGTTGTAAACAAAAGTAAATATCTAATGAGAGCATTTAACCAAATTCATCTTATCATTGTAATCATGTTGCATGATTCCTTCTTTGAGATAACATCACTTAATTAAAAGGCTTCTAAACCTTGTATATTGCGCAAAAAGCTACTTTTCAGTTTAATGAAATTAGCAGAAGAATTCTTACTTACCCTCTCGATTCCAATCAAGAGTGACTGTTAAAAGGCTATTAGGTTGTCCCCAGGAGTATGTCACGTAATCTTCATTACTCCCACGAGAAATAATGGTCTTAAATATCATCCGATTTTGAGCTTCATCAACTGTCATATTCTCTAAAATAAAGTCAGAAGTTGCTGGGCATTATTGCAAATAAGAGTTACACAGGTATTTTCTCAGAAGTCGTTAACTTACTACACCGCTCTTTTTTTAAATTCTCAATATTTCCCTTCCAGGAACACAGTGCAATTCCTTCTTTCTTCAGTAATATCTGAAT
>NW_020170943.1:0-1046 GCF_000524195.1 Echinococcus granulosus | reverse complement strand
GTAAAAGGTTCAGTTCTAAAATCTTACAGTTTCTTGTGCGCAACTTAACTTGTGCTGAATTGCAGTGGCTTAAATACTGGCAGCATTATTTTCTTATTGTGTGCTTTAGATCTAAGCTTATAAACAAAAAGCGTAAATCTACTAAGGCAACATAAAATTTATTTGATAAGATGAAAAGAAACAGAGAAACATGAGATTCGCCGTGGTGTCACACCCAGCTACTGGTATGACAAAAGCACATTTACGTCACCTTCACCTCAAACACCTTCATCAAAACACAATTTGCTGAATAGCAGAAGTGTTCGCTCTAATCCCTACTACTTGAGATTTCGTCTGCCTAAATGAGATTGGTGCGAATTCTTACAAATATTGTTGTGTTTTTCAAATTAGGGCAAGGGTAATGTAGTTTAAAAATTTGAAGTAATTTGAAAAGTCTACTCCTATGTTTGGGTCACGTAATACAAATTTTAGTTGCAAAACTATGACAGAAGAAGCTTAAAAATAAAACCACAGAACCAACGTTTAATCAAATTTAAAGAAAGGTATTCTTTTGCAGGTTCCTTGATGCTGGAAAATTAACATTGTGTAATTTATGTAACGGTGTTAATTGATGAACAATACAAAATACAACCATTGCGAAACGAAGTTTTATCCTGTGTGCCAAATAACCACATCTACGATCCGTGTAGTTTAGTTGGCAAGTAAAGTTGTAACAAAATTTTAATTTAGCATAACTTACCCAAAGGAGGTTTTGAAAAATCAAAATAATCTAGCCACATATACTTTTATTTGGAGTCATAGATCACATGGTTGATGACAGTCTGAGGCTTGAGAGAAGCCACTACCTGCTTGTGAACCATAAGGAAGAATTTGGGTATGAATTTAGAAAAAATTTTGATCGTGACATGATTTTTTGTCTTATTAAGAGTAATTACACAACACCATAGTTCCTATTACGCTAAAGCGAATTCAAATTCAAATAAAGCTCAAATGCGAGCAGCCAATATAAAGTGCATATTTTGGGGTTTCCGTACGCTGCTTCTAGC
>NW_020170944.1:1440-2543 GCF_000524195.1 Echinococcus granulosus | reverse complement strand
CCTACCCATGAACTTGATACAATTTATTTTCAGATTGGTTGCCCCATCTACCTCAAAAATTGGCACCTCTACATACTGGTTTCCGTTATACCCACCGATCTCATTTGCCTTTCTTTTTTGCAAAAAATATTTTGCAAATGATGACTTTAAATCCCACTTACATGCAAATAATCACATGCCTTTTGTAACCGTCTAAAATGACTTTATTTTGCAAATAAAATAATTTTTGTAATCGCTTACATTTGGCCAAAATTTCTTCCTACTGGCAAAATGACAAAGTGCAGTGATTTCGCGTTAAGTAAAAAGGCACAAAAGTAGAACAAATCCAACCACATTCATCACAGTTGAGATTTGATGAATGGGAAAAGTGAAAGGGCTTGTTTGAGTTAAGTGTCAATCTAATAGAGTGCTTTGGTTAAAAGAAATAGAATAAATGGGAGTATTGTTTAAGAATTACGAATTCAGAGGGATTATTTGTGTAAAAATTTCCTGTAATAAAACAAAAAAGCAGTGCAAGGGGAACTAAGACGTGTGCTCATTTCACGGGTGAAAGAAAGGCGAGAATCAGAAATCTCGTAAAGAGAAAATTGCATTTATGTTCCACATACTTTTGTAAGTGGAAAGACTCTTTCTGCTCTGAGACTTCCCCGAGGATGAAAGTAGACATTATGCTCTGGCAGAATGTGGGTTGCTGATGTAGAGGAGGTCTGGAGGAACTGGCACGTTCTGGAGGCCAGACTCCCCAAACCATGGTGCAATGGTGGAGACCCTAAGTTGTCCTTTTCCGATTCAAGGGTCAAGCACTAAAGTAAGGTATTACATAGCCACGACACTTCTCTTAGTTAATCTTCCACCTCAAACCTAACAACGCAGTTGGCTCTGCTAGATAACGTTCCACCACCCTACCTTGCCAGTCATCGAATTTCCATGTGATCGAGAGGGTACTTGACCACCACGTCAATGATGTTTCTTGGCAATTCTACTCGATCTGGAGCTGTTCTCACTTCAGGACTATCTAGCCGTATCTATCAGGATTCAATCCAGCTAGCAGAGTAGTGGAGGAGGCTCTGTGGCTTCACATAATTGAAATCATCATACAAGAA
>NW_020170944.1:0-1340 GCF_000524195.1 Echinococcus granulosus | reverse complement strand
ACATCTAGCCTACAGTACAGGATGTATGGTCTCCCAGCTAAGTGGCCCACATTCCAGTTTAGTGGACGCATTTCACTTGGTACGGCTAGTGCACCAGATAATAGATTTAAGGCACACTGATCTTCAGTTACATAATGGTGGACAAGAGGAAGGACGAAAGTGGACAAGAAATTGAAATAACTAATTAGTCCACTTCAACAGATCTCATTGGCAAGAAGTGTCTTTAGACATTGATACCGAATGCAATGTCGAGAGTCATGAAGCATCCCCATCGAAGAAGATCTAAGGCAAGCACCTGGACTATCCTAGCTTGCTGCAGGCACCGTTGATTGTGTCGCCTTACTCTAATGCAAATGCCTGCCTTCTCTTTAGAAGAGATCGTTTCCTCAAGCATGCCTACTTAGAGGTATAGCTGATCTACCTTGGAACCGATCCTGCCGAGTCTGAGGTGCAATTCACCTCAGAGAAGTATTTAATCATTTATGTACATTCGAGAAGCATTTTTCAAAATCTAACTTATGATTTGAATAACGGTTTAGTAGAGTCAAGTTTTGACTTTTTTGCTTCATTCACTCATTTCCCTCCTACTTGTGAATTCAAAGTGGAATAAGGTTTGATTCAATGTGGCTGTGGTTTACACACCTAATTTGAGGGAGCAACAATGTAGGAGATGTAGGAGATGCCGCCTTCACCGACGTTTCAGTAAGCCGTGTGCAGGTGTGCTCGAACTCGCACTTACCTTGCTGTTTTGCAGACTACCGTGTTACTGATCCCTTTGGCGAGTGCTGGAGCACCCAGACCGCGTTATTAATGTCGGTGGAAAAGTGTGCGGCACGTGGGAGTGCTGAAATCACGAGCACGTGCCCATTAGAATTCACTAGCAAATTCTCACGAATTTGCTGCACTGAAATCTGATGCTAACGAGAGTTATTTTATTTAGTTTTTAGGACTTTTTACACCGCCACAATTAGGCAATGTGGAAAGAAACTAGCAAGTAGCAGTGGAGAGGCTCATTGCACTCCGTAGACATTAGCAAAGACACTTACGTCTCAAAAACAAAAAAAACGCGAACAGTTTGGTTATTGGCGCTGACTTGTGAAGGCTTTGGAAGGAGGCCATGACACCCTGGTTTTAACCTCAGGTTAAAAACGAATCAGGATGCTTGCATTGACAATCTTAGTGCCCACTCCAGATCATGCCTGTTGCCCACTAAGAGGGAACTCCCTCCCAATCAATGCACAAACACGAGAGAATCAGCACACCGATCGGTGGGATAGTGCAGTCATGGGTCACCTTCGAGAAGACATCATCTTGTCCCATAGCTAAGAGGTCGTGGCCGT
>NW_020170945.1:1353-2538 GCF_000524195.1 Echinococcus granulosus | reverse complement strand
TAAGGGTTGGGGCTACTGGCATGGCCACAGACTAGGCCACCCGATGAAGGAACAATGAGAGAGCCCCTAAGTAATTTGTTACCAAAGCCGCAAGTTGAGAAACAACATATTACTAGATCCATCCCTCCTTCTGAACGTCGTTTGTGGCGCCCGTGTGGGCTGAGCCCCCGCGTCGCCACCAACCTAGTAGGTGTTGTTGGCAATGACACTCACGAACCAATGATGCATCAGCAGAAGCGTTTATTGTGAAGTCATCGGGCAGTTGATGCGAAAGGTGGAGGAAGTCACTAAACTGGACAAGTGAATTGATTTTTGTACACGCAACCTGTCACTCCACTAATTTTATGCACATTCGCTAACAGTAAACTAATTCCCACTTACTTGAGCTGTCGGTCATGTTTGATGTAGTCAGGTGGTGTGAGTTGAGCGCCTTCTAGATGGTAGCGTTGTGAGTGGTATCATTAGTCCTGCTGTCCACTGATTAGAGTGGACTTAAATTCCTTCCCGTTGGGGCTGTCTTAGCTATGACTACAGTGGATACGATTGCCAGTTGAAGTTGACAGCTACATAATAGGCAGTGTGGATCACTTCTATCCACTTTGCTTTGGACAAAGGAAAATCCCTTGTTATTTCTCAACCTGGCTTTTTGACGATGTGTAGTGCTAAAAGCATCACTGAACCTGTGCCATAAAAACAACATTTGGAAGTGTCAAGGTGGGACCGTTGTGGTGCAGCTAAATGCTTATACACATCACATACGGAGTTAAATACCGGAAGCATAATGTGGAGCTTACACAAAAGTCCTTCAATGCGAAATATGTTTGACACAGGAAATAGTCGCACTGGGCAACTTTGCTTAGTCTCCACAATGCCGTCTGCAAAGAGAGCACGATCGAGCAATTATTCAAAGCCAACGAGAAGATCAATTATTGGGCAAAAGTGAAAATGATTTTGCTGTGACAAATAACTGTGTGACACACTCTCGCCTCTCCATAGCTGTCAGCTCACTTGGGTGTGGGTGTGATAATTAAAGCATGAGACCGATTGCGCGAGGCATGAAGGATGGTGCCTACGCATTGATTACATGCAGATCGCCTTTGCAGCCTAGACAGCAAAGAGCAATATAAACACCTCTTACACTGCTCCGTGGACTCAAAGATGAATGGCCTCTTCTGAGTGAAGAGA
>NW_020170945.1:0-1253 GCF_000524195.1 Echinococcus granulosus | reverse complement strand
TTTTGAAAAATACTGCCTTTGCTCTATTCGTGGCCATCTAGGAGGTGTTTGATGCATGATTTGGCGTTCCGACGTCACTGTCATCTGCGACAATTTGCGATTTATACCCCAGCGATTTCAATGTCACACTTTCTTCTTTTCATTTCAAATTAGTGGTGTGAGGTACGAAGTGCGTGTGGGAGAAAGGAAAGGAAGAAGTGCGTCCAAAGAACAGATTGGATTCATCTTTCGGTAACTTTCATGCAACTAGTTCTCATGATGTAGAGTTGACCAACAAAAGTTTTGTGGGTATACCTTGACATCCGAATGTATTAGAGTGTTTCAATGCATCATTTTTTCCTTAAATGATCCAAAATCTTGTGTAGTTTTCTACATGCATGTACATGAGGGTAGAAGTGTATACTAATTGAAGCGGATTTTAGATGAATGGTGAAAATTCCGTGAATGTAGGGTCGGTTCTCCCCACTCAGTACAAATTGCCTACCATTTCGAGATCCAACTCTTCTGCTGACAACATGTGCTTGACATCTAGCTGTAGAGGATTTACTCTGTGGTTCCATCCAACCTAGGCTAATCACCTAAGATGCACTCACCTTGAGCTTAAGTTGTCAGATTTTGCACCAGGGCAATTGTCTCCTTCTGCCCAAACTATTAACTTATTATTTTCTAGCGATGCCAACAAGGATTTGCAATGAACTGTTTACTTTTTTAGGCCGGACAATATTACTGTGGTTGGGCTTGCCTCAATGCGGACTAGAATGGCAGAATTTGAACGGCCGCCAGACTGCTTTTCCCTGGTCATTAAAGAGGTGCGTTTGGGCGCGTCTATTAAATTTCCGCTACAGTGCTTTTGTGCAAGATATGCTCTTATGTGACTAGTACAGGCAAACACTGTCCCCACACAGCTCCTCCTATGTGTATTTCACTGCAGCGTCTCATGTCCTTCCTCAAGATAAAAGAAGGCAGTATGTTGAAAGAGATAATGCATTGACGAGGCAGAGAAGTACTGGACTGCTACTGGATCGGCTCGGTGGTTATACCACCTAGCGGGAGAACAATTGTTGGAACTTAAGTGACCAAGCGGGTAAAACAAAGAGCGAAACATATGATCAAAGCATCACAGAGCCCACCTCACCCATCGTGCGTCGTTGCCGTCGCTCGCCATGGTCAATCCTTCGTGTCAGTCATCACATCGAAGTCGGCACAGCCAGAAGAATGTCCACTAACCAATTTCAATTGCAAGTGCAACGCAG
>NW_020170946.1:1331-2537 GCF_000524195.1 Echinococcus granulosus | reverse complement strand
CCCGGAAGAGAATAGAATAAGATAGAACAGAATAAGACAGAGTAGACCAGAACGCCAAGGTACAGAAATAAATAGGCATTGAAGAAATAATTTGAAGTCATGAAAATTGTTACTGATTAGGGCTTCCACTTTTACTATTGACTTCCTACATCTTCTTACATAAAATGGTTACAAATGTTTTGATAGCTTTCAGGCTCAAGCAAATGTTGAAAGTAATTCCTTAACTCCAGCGTGAATTAATGCAACTCTGATGTGCGAATATGTGTTACTGATTAAAACAAAACAATCCATTTTGCAATGCTGAAATGCTTTTAAAAGGAACGACTGCTACGCGAAATCTGAATTTAGTTTAAACAGTATGAAAATTAGTTTTGTTGATAAAAGAGTTTTAGTGGACCTGCTGAAGATGATGCCATTACTTATGGATTACTGATATTTCGTTTGAATGCCCGTAGCCACAGAAGTCTCCTTGTATGTGGCTGTTATTGTAAAAACTCCTAGACCAGGCCACATTTGCCCATCCTCTCCTGACTGATTGAAAATAGAGATCGTGGGATTAACTTTTTAGTGGCCTCACTAATCACATTAAGTCGATGTAAATCAGTAGTCAATCTAAAGAACCCCAAATCTGTTCATAGCTGGGCCATACGAGTAAAACGCCTTACAACAAAAAGAAAGTGGAAGAAGAGTGTAGCACTTAAAAGACTGCCCCCTACTACACATTTATTCTCGCCATGATATTAAACACTGGAAGATCGCATATGGAGTCAGTGACGCCCAACTCCGTATGAGGCATGTGAAAGTGGCAATGCACATGAAATAAATATATTGAGAACCGCATTCAGTTTTATGCCAGCATAAACGTTTGAAATCACTTTGACGATTCTAGCTAAAAGGGGGATTTAAATTGCTTCAATGACTTGATCTCACTTCATAAAATACAGGCAATGCTCAGTTCCACCTTCCTTCCTACAGGAAGCCTTGTCTGTTTTAATGATTTTTTTTCTTTGTAATGCTAGAAGTAAGCATGATGGAAGATCATGAAATATTTTAAGTTTACTTAACCTTTGAGTGCTGTAGCCTGTAGGCGCAAAAGCCACTGATGACTAGCCATCTAATCACACTACTAGCATTACCATTAGCCTTCCAGCCAATCACATTATTTGGCACAGGAAGGAGGACAAAACCGCTCCTTCTGATTGGACT
>NW_020170946.1:0-1231 GCF_000524195.1 Echinococcus granulosus | reverse complement strand
GTTTCAAAATTTACCTCCTTTTGCATGAGTTAGCATGGCTAGACAGAACCTAATCATAATAAACCTTATTCTTTGGCTAAATCTGAAATTGAATTACCCTTAAGGTTGTCAATGGGTTTGCCTACGCGGAGACCAGAGGTTTATGTGACACCAGCTTTGCTGCAAAATACGTATGTAGAAAAGTTGCGGAAGGCTCCGCAGTTGAATATAACACTGGAGCAAGAAATCCTACACTGCAAACCATTCAAATTTGTTTAAGCAATGCTTTCTTCCTTCCGTCTCCTCCTCTCCCTCCACGATGGGCTCATCCTTCTGGGCAAACTTTTACTCCATCTGGTCGAAGCCTGTATATTCTTCAAAGGTAGGGAAGCCAAGAGACCTTACCGTATTCGGTTCTTCCTGACGAAGAGTTGCTAGAAGGGCTTGATCCACAACATGCATTAACCTCTCTACAGCTCCATATTGTGCCCTTCTTCTAGTTTTAACTTGAACATTTCTCTTGGACAATGCTGCCATTTGTACGAGCAACCATCTGGAGGGCCTAGTCGAAAACCATGATGTTATCTTTTTACCTCGCAGCCTCTTATCCTATTTCGAGCAACTCAAAGCCACAATAAAGCGGATTTGAATTTGTGGGAAGCCTTGGCAACCGTTAAGACAACACTACTACACCAAAAGTTGACAAACATCCTACAAAGTGTGCACCGTTTCGATTGCTTCAACGTGGTTGTGTCCCAGGTCTACCTCGTCTCTTCACGTCTAGCAAACCTCAAACAGTACCAAAAAGGAATGAAGGGAGAGTAAGAAGAGGGGATGCAGAGGTAGAGAAGACGAGAGAGCACTAACCACCTGCAAACATTCGAGGGCATCATGGATTGGAACTGCATTTGGACTGGCGGAAGAAGAGAGAATGCTGGCTGTGGTAGTTAGGTAGCGTGTCGGGGATTAGAATAAAGCGAACTGGACTTCTGATGAGAAACTGAGATAGGCGTTTTGATAACTAGTTCTGCAAAGATGATTGACCAAAGCAGCCTTAATTTTTGTGTATCCCGAGCTACGAAAGACATAATACCGTTTTCCTGCAGCATGAAAGGCTCATGCTATTACCTAGAACACCACTTCCTAGAAAACATTATGAATTATTACACGATGTATTCTAGGGACGTGAAGGATTTTAGCAGAACAAAGCGCATGCGATTTTTTAGACCGCCTTAAGGGCTGTAGAAAAAAA
>NW_020170947.1:1108-2531 GCF_000524195.1 Echinococcus granulosus | reverse complement strand
GACACGCGTGATGTTAACGTCGAGCTAGTGTGTGCCATTTAACTCCGCCCTTACAATATACTACTGAAAGGTAATTTGCAGCCATAATCAGTCAACTGTCAGTAAAAAAGCATCAAGCTAAAAGATGAAAGGTGTGTTAGTTTTTTCACACAATTTATGGACCAAATCCGCAGCCTAAAACTGACATTTAGAAAAACAGTGGATACGAATCCATAGCTTTTCCTTTAAATGCCCTATTAACTAAAGAGAGATCTGTCCATATTGCAACACAAATAACCGTCCACCATGTCCATCGCCGAGGGTTGGGGACGCGGATTTTCTGCTTAGCTATGCTTCCTATCTCCTCATATTTTCTGGACATCTTTTATGCATTACCTGCGCCTATTCATGCACAAGTGCGATTTTCCAGCTGAACAAACTCAAAAGAAAATTAGGCATTTATAGCCTCATAGGCCGTGGCCCTACCCGGGTATTTGTCCTGGAAAGTTTAGATTCACCGAGTAGTCTGGGTTCAAGACGTTCTAGTTCGGTACGTTGTAATCGCCTCTTGCAGATGTCCGTACATTAAAAAACATGATTATCTCAAAAAAAAACGAATAAAGTTGGTCTTGAAATGGGATCTACTACGAAAATACCAGTAAATATAACAGGCATGTATTTTATGGGTTGCAGGTATCCATTCACTCTTCACTCCTGCCTGCACATCTCTGTGCCACCCTGGACGGAATTTATCCCCATGGTTAACTTTCCGTGCTTTAAGCTCAGCGCCAACGACCCAGTCGTGCCAGTCGATCATTTCCATGCAGCCGAAAAAGATCCCTGAACGCAGATACAGTGACACCTTCGGTCACTTCTACTGGACCAGGAGTTTCGTTTTGCATGAGAAATATATTTGGCGAGGGGAATGTGCTGGACATCAGGCATGGCCACAGCTAGTGGTAGGGAGCAAAGCCTAAAAGGAGGCGTGTAACAGATTACGGGATTCAACATACCTCTGGGAGTATAATTCCGCTTTTATATCAACCTGTAACGTTGTTCTCACTGCAGAACTGCCTATCCACTGGACTAAGGCAGCTGCCAAATTCAGATGCCTTTTACAGCCCTTCAATTGCGGGACGTCATTGACTCGCCCGTCTGCAGCATATACCTTTCTTTTCGTGTGCCAATGTGGCTTAATCAGTAGTAGGAATCATGATATTCATTTTGGTGCACAGTGGTAAGGCGCCTAAGTGATCCCCATAGCAGGAGTTAAACAACCGAGACTTACATATTTGCACGTAAAAATGTTTGAATGAGTAAAAAATATTTTGGCGTGAAGTTAATTATGTATATCCACGTGTCATTACTTCTACGCAACTGCAAGGAATTACAGCTGCCATTGTACAAGACCAGGGGAATAATTGGGATAAGAATGTTTATCCAC
>NW_020170947.1:0-1008 GCF_000524195.1 Echinococcus granulosus | reverse complement strand
ACACCAATTGCAGTAAACCAGTGTGTCAATGCACTCGCACTTCAATGAAGCCCACAAACCTAATAAATTTCACTGGTTGCATGTGTAAGTTATGTATGGTTAAAGGCGGTGGAATCGCGCGAATTAAGTGCCTCTCGCAGCGTAAAGGACCGTTAATATTACCATGGGTGAGGTGATGTATGGGGGACCTAAAGCACTGTCTTCATTTAGGTGATCGGAGACCCCGATGAGGGTCTGCTGAGGGTTTTACACTACGAAGCACACCGCTTTCACTGACACTTCATATTGGGAAAATTCAAGGTTTCACTCAAAAAACCGATGATCGAATATATTAAATCGTTAAGTGTATATTCGATTTTATCGCCACTGAATGGGTTTTCATGCTCAATACACCCTAGTAGGCATCATATAAATGAAAAAGTTAAAATTTATTTCAACCAACTGTGTTACTTTATTTATGAATATATATACACTTGGGTGCCATTTTTTTAATTCTCAAAAACACCTTGAAAAGCTAGCAAGATTACAATTAGGCTTCACATGTGCAGCTGCTTTGGAGATGGTTTCGTGCCAATTGTTTTTTCTAATGCCACCCAACTAGCAATTATAGCTTGAAAAATCTTGTTTAGTTATAAGAAAATCGTGTGAAGAGTCTTATGGAACGTATAGGCTACGGTTAAATTTCCATTCATGATTATTTTCTAGGTGTCTGCCAATTATTCAGTACTTGCTGAAGTAGGAAAGACCACTTATTACACACTTCTAGTTAGCCATTAAGACAATAAGAAAAACAAAGTGCTCAGAAAGTTGATTTGCTGTGTTGCACCTCGAATCTTCTTAACTACATCATAATGTTGTAGGGAGGGTGTATATTATGAAACTCGAACATACAAATCTAAGTTCAGCTGCAATTGTTGCAAGCCTTTTTTCGCACACCAAAAATCTAATGTTATATTATTTAGTCTTTAGGATTCGCTTTCATTTGAAAGCAACAAATATCATCAACAA
>NW_020170948.1:1216-2525 GCF_000524195.1 Echinococcus granulosus | reverse complement strand
TTGCTCTAGCTGCCTGCTGCAATCGTTTCGGCAATTCAATGAATCATTAATTGGCTAATTTAGAGGTTAAAACATTTAAAATAATTTTAAACTTCTTTAAGAATGAGAAATATTCTTTTACTATTATGAGGTAGACAGTTGAAAAAAAGCACCTATTGCATCACCCCAGGGACGCGTTTTTAGCTCCTAAAAGGGGTAAATCTTCTGGAAAACCTTTTTGAAAAGTTTTTCAGAGGGCGATAAAACGAGAATTAATTTTAGAATACCAGAAAGCATGTGAGTCTACCATGCTATGGCATTTTAGGTTGACATTTTCGAACAAAGCATCGTGATGCATTGAACAGGTAGCGAAATCAAAAAAGCGAACAAACAAAGGTTTACATGATAAGAAAGGAGAGATAGTCTGTTTAGCTGGGAATGAGACCTATGTTAAAATATACGTTCCTTCGTAGAAGTGCAGTGCAACAATTGCGCTTTGATGATGCTTTAATGTCGCCTGATATATGAGGTAGAGGCAAGGTTTCAGGCTCAGCAGCGCTCTGGGTTTGTTAGTAAAATTTAGTCCCAAAGAAACCGCGTCCCCAATCTTCCTATACATTAAACATGTATATTTATTTCTTCTATCTTCTTCATTATATATATACAAGGAGGAAAGTTGGCGTGAATTTCGGTAAAGAGCTTCCGCTTATTCCACCATTCTTTGCACATTTGATGATCCACTACATCCCACAACACTTTTCACGAGCATCTTTGACAAACCAGGAGAACAAGCCAAACTTGTGAATTTGAGAATAAGGAGCACGCGCGATGTAAAAAAGTGTTAAAGAGCTACTTTGTGTAGATCTTAGCTTCAGGGCAGAACCTCAGTAGTTAAGCTTGAGATATTATGGAATTCGCTTTTGACTTATTCTATGAAGGAAGTTAGCTCAAAGCAAGGGTCTAAAATTTAGCATTCCAATATGTTTTAAAGAAGTAAAAAATGGATAAGCATGGGTGCATGCGTAAAAAAACCAAGATTTCTTTAAACCTTACAACCACAAAATAGACACTTATAACGTGTCTTAGATAAAAAGCCTCTTTCCTTCTCTCCCCATTCGTCCTATTAGGTCCTAGCGTGCTTCTGGCCCGTCATATCTGCAACACAAGTAAAGATTGAATGAGTGCCCGAATATACAAAAAAAGGTGAGAAAAACGAAATGATGGCTTGAAAGAGGAGAAAACGAAAGTAAGATATAGGAAAGATGGAACAGAATAAGCTGAAATGATAGAGACACAGCAACACAACTAATGGGCATGCATGGATGCTCAC
>NW_020170948.1:0-1116 GCF_000524195.1 Echinococcus granulosus | reverse complement strand
GTTGTTACATTCATAGCATCATGCTGCTTTCAAACAACTAATTATATTTAATTTGCTGGTGTGTTTAATTTATAAAATATTATGTACCCAATTACTTTGCGGCGTACTTTTAATTTTTAATAGAGTAGTTGCTTCTACAAAATTTTGTTAACCTCCAAATGGTCGATTAAACATTGTCTGAGCCTTAAAAACATTCACATTGGTAAACAAATCTCAGGTGAATGCAGGTCAGATTAATAATCATGAGCCGTATATTAGCATCGCATATCGACATCACCGCTTGCAGGCCCACACTGGATGCGATGGAGAAGTTCTCTTGGTGGCCACAACTACACTCGCATATACTGGCCACACACAGGTTGTGGCTGCCGCCATGCAACGCAACTGAGGTTGCGATTCAGTACGTGAGTATCATGTCATGCATCGTCGTATCACCACCCACCGATGGGTTGAGGAAACTGTTGTACTCCCGCACCAGAGGAGAATGAGTACTGCATGGGAGTCAGCTCCATACCCCTTCACGACCATCAGCCGGAAGAGACGGAAGAAGGCAAACCACATGAAGGAGAGGCACAAGAGGGGAAGAAAAGATGAGAACAAATGACCAAAATGGTAGAGTTAGATTTCGACATTTACTCACTCCAAAATTCCACGCCAATTGGTCTGCTCGAGTGACTTTTCTCCTATGTATTCGTGATGAGTGCCAGGTGACCAGTTCTACGTCAGTGAAAGTACAAAGATAGGTGTGGTGAGCACTGCCTTACACTCGGCATCTTCTTTTACCTTTCTTGTTTACCTTCGACGAAGGCACTTATGCTTCGATCTCCACATCTATTCAAGTCTATTCAGCTAGACTTGAATAGATGAGTGAGCACGTGCCTGCACTTTCGACTGACCATGAGATATTGTTTCACTATCATGTGGGAGGCCTTGTTGCAAGAAGGAACTTGCCAGGACACTCATTAGAAATTCTGGCAGCGTTGGTGAGAACTCTCTACCCGTGCACCTCAGCGCCTACTAACGCTGTGTCCGTGGCTGCGTCTGCGGTGCTGACGAATGCGGAGACAGAGACAGGAGAAGAAGCAGAGATGGATGGCGGTTGCGAAAGCGAAGCTC
>NW_020170949.1:1185-2518 GCF_000524195.1 Echinococcus granulosus | reverse complement strand
ACCCTGCCTACTAGAGAGAGATTTGTCACTTCCAAAAACAAAACTTGAACGGCCACTGCGTCCACCTCGGATGGATAGGGACACGGATTTGCTGCTTACTGGTGCTTCCTCCTTCCTCATATTTCTTCGACACTTTTATGCACCACCTGCTTCATTTCCCACACAAGTTTTACCAGCTTAAAGATGACCCGGGAGCAAAAGCTAGCCTCTTTTGAATAAAAGCCTAAATAATTTCAATTGGGACTTTAATTGCCTACTTTTGTTCCTATACGGTAAAAGTACGCTCACTTTAAGATATTTTAATGTGCATACAAACTGAATAGGCTTTTGTATCACCGTGTTTTATTTTGAAACCCCATCATCAACGTCGTGTGTCTGAATGCGTTTTGTATTCATGGCGATGCGAACATTCTTGATACAGTGGTACCAGTAGCACCGGAGATGTCAGTCATTGTTTCTTGATGCATGGAATTTAGTCACCTACCAATTGAAGAGTTCTCTCTAATCAAGTTAGGATTCCCTCTAGACTTTGCATGCATAAGAGTTGAGGAGGTAATGAACACCCACGGCGATGTTGTGAGACCGATTGCATGGTTTTCAGACACATTTCTCGATGTAGGAATTTATCGAGGTTCCAGGGGATGGTTTTATTGTGTTCGTACCCGATTATCTATTACTTTTTGTGTGTGCTCCTTTGCTCGGTTTGGCACAAGGCCTACGAATTGCGCCTCATTACTCTTTTCCTCCCATTACTACCAAATCTACTAGTTTCTGCTTGACCTCATCAATGCCTCATGGAGCTGCCTTTGCCTCCGTGAAGTTGCTCTCGGTAAAATGTGCGATTATTTTGCCTCACGACTCTGAAGTAATTCAGCAGTCGCAAAGGTAACCCTCTCCCCTTATTCGTGCTGCCGCCTTTTTCGAGGGATTTGTAAATCCTCCTTTGGTAGTGCTGATTCCTGCATATTAAATGCGCCATTTTCTAATTTTTTTAAGTCTCATTTTTTGTATGCTCATGCACCCACGTATATTGAATTAAACCCTACTGTTTTATTCTTTCATTGCTATAATTTCGCTGAAAGGCGTTATTTGGTAAGGTAATAAGAGGTAAATCCATATTGTGCCTATTATCATGTTCCTTTTAATTTACTCAAAAGGGTGTTGACTGACGATTATTTTTTGCGGATAAGTATATTTTGACCCTGAGTTCTTTGTCTGGAGTGTTTTGGTAATTTCTATCATTTGTCTTGAAGCTATTTGTTTCAAGGAGGTCCTTCCTAAATTCCTCCAACACGAGAAACTACTTTTCACCAAATTGACTGATGTACTGAAC
>NW_020170949.1:0-1085 GCF_000524195.1 Echinococcus granulosus | reverse complement strand
TTTGTAGATGGCAATTTGTAGATTCCAGTTATTATGGTAATTTGAATCAAATGTTCGCCTTTTGACATGCTAATAACTTATTCACATTTTAAATTAATCAAAGTTACAATTTGTGCATTTATTTAATGTCGAGTCTTGAAATCGAAGTAAAAAAGATCAAATTTAACGTGGAAACAAATTTTACAGTTTGGACAAAACTAAATCAAATAGTATTAGGTTATCTTCGCTCAGCAAGTGCTAGCTTCTAATACTTTCGTGCTTGTAGAGCAAAATGAATGCAATGATTTGAGCATTTACTAAATCAATGCCTCAGCACCGCATTTTACAAGGCTGTTCATAAAAGCGGAGTGACAGTAGCAGTCTGCCACCAGATGAAAAGAAGGTTGGGAAATATGGTGCGACTACTGAAATAACTGATGTCAATTGAAATCCCCAGTTTTGCTAATTGAACATGCCTTGGCCAAATACCGCCAAGAGGTGTTATTTATATTCACTTATAAAGACCGATTCCTCTTCGGGACATGTCTGTCCTCCTTTCATGCGTACCTGGAACTAACATAATTTGCTTCTACTCCAACACCTAACCGTAAAACTAAGCAAATTATAGACGGAAAGTGCAAAGTGATGGTAAACTAGGTCATTACTTGCAACAATGTGAGTCGAGTCAATGAGCTGCGCATGCACCCCTGTAGGTAAGCCTAAGTATTGAGCTTCCTGATGAACAAAGAAGCCTTGGTAGACGGACTATAAAGTACACTTGTATAAGGCCAGCCAACTGAGAAATGTGTCTATAGCTTGTGGCCAAGCCGAATGAAAAGTTGGTGATTGAGTGTTATTTGGTAGTAGACTCGCATTGGTGTGGAGATCTCGTCAGCAAAACGGGAATAAGACAATGTGTCCTCGTTCTCACCGACGTAGAAGAAAAATAATGAGCAATGTTAGGCACTACCTGGCATTGCTTTTCAACGTCAAGCCATTTGTTTCTGTCCAACCAATCTGCACTGCAAATATGCCACGAGAGTTCTTAGCCCTCTTCCCACCTTTACTTGGCTAAGATGCCTCGGGTAGCGAATAACACATATAAC
>NW_020170950.1:0-2492 GCF_000524195.1 Echinococcus granulosus | reverse complement strand
GCATTTATTTGCTGCCCGAAGTTGTAAGTTATTCGTAAAAATGCCTTTTTGTGGTACCGACAGGATGTTGGACAATAAGGGAACACCAAATGAAAAGCTACAATAAGTAACTGCTTTAAGTTTTGCTAGGATTTACATGCATATAAGAGTGGGTGATTCATGCAATGTTGTAGAATGTAGGTGTAGTGAACAGGAGCAGCCTATTTATAAGGGAATTGCTCACCAAATTATTTGACAGCAAAAAGGGGTGCAGAGACTTTCAAAATTCCTAATAACACACACATTAAGATGCCTAAGTCGAAGAGGTTACAACTTCACTTCATAGTTGCCTATCAGGTTCCCACTCAATATGGTCTTCACAAGGCTGTCACTTGATTTTTGAAAATGCAGAGCACCTGACCAATTATTGGGGTTGGTCATGTGATTCTCTGTTTCCTTCAAATCACGTGGCAGAAGGTCCGGCTTTAGCCTAACAGACAGCATTAGGCTAGTCGCCGGTTTTACCTTGAGACTATTTGAAGAATTAATGAACGCTAAACACCACCTGTTAGACGGAGGTATTTCCTGGGTGATTGCATTGCTACAAAAGTGGATAAGTATAGCAGTTTAAAACAATCATTGAAAATTCATATCGTCGTCAAAAGTGCGGGAGAAGTCGACGCTGGCATCGGTGTAGCGGACTCTACATTTATCTCCTCCTTTTTGGCCCTTAAACTCCTTGAAGGAGAAGACAAAATCGGTAAGAGCATGTGTATTGGTAATCCCTACTAGGGTGAATACAGGCCCAGGGTAGTGTATTCTGAGCTCTCGTCTATCTCAGGGAACCATGACTACTCCACCGCTGTCTAATTTGTGGTGTTTTTAGGCAAAATACGCATTGCGTTAAAGTTAGGGCTTATTCACATTAGTCAATTCAAATTAAATACATGAAGTAACACAATTTTTTGGCAACCTTTAATCCTGCTCTGGAGAATAGCTTCTACTATTGGCTTCTGCCTCTTTACAAGGTGATTGGCTAAACCTATTAGGGAACACATCCTAGACGCGAGGAATCCACTAATTTGTGCAACATCAATAGTTGCAAAGCCATTCACACTGGATGCCAAGACTACATTTGGTCTATTGAAAGCCACATTTCCAATATCTTATTGTAGTCAACAAAATATATCTGCTGTTTACTGTCCGAGAAATTACCGATCGGCAGCAGATGAAATAAGTTTATTTATTACTTCACTTCCTATAGGAATCCTTTGAAATGCAGCCAAGTACCATGAAGCTTAATTCGTTGATTAAGTCCAACTTTGGGCAAACCTACATTTGGTAATGCGTCGGCCACTTTTAACTTCGCGCATCATAACTTTAAACGGAATTTTATGGTAGCTAGAGAAATAACTCAGTTGCCTCTTTTGCTCTCTCTTTTAATAGTGGTCACCTGGAATTGCATCATTTTACCTTCTCCGAATAGCCATGTCATGGCCTGTACCAGCAATCTCTTAGTTCTCTCGGTACGGCAACAATAGTATATTGTGCATGGGAGTTATATTATTTCTGGTCTTCACGAACTCTCAACGTGGTACGCTAGCATGCCTTATCCAATGAATTCTGTCAACGAAATCCTGCCTGCAATCCTTCAAAAAGAAAAGCGCAAATTACGTAAACACACTGCAAACGCACTTCATGTAGGGCATACGTAAAATTTATTTGCAATAATAAAAAAATTTTCCAAATACTTGTGATATAATTGACATAATTAAGTGACGAATTGTCGGAATAGTAAAGCTTTCTCCTCACTTTGGCCTTTATAATCATTTTGCGAATCCCCTTGTGTTTCTGACACTCTCTGCCCAATTTCCTTCGTGCTTAAGGATTAACTCCTGCAAATTCCAGTACGTAACTTCATCAATCAACTACTCATTCACTCAGCTGCTACATTTAAATGCCCCAAATGTACAAATCGTGGCATTATAAGCTAGAAAATGCATGTTTGACTTAGGGAGGGCAAAGGGCTACTGGCATGGCTCAGAAGCCAGGTCATCCAGTGGAATTACAAAAGCAATTCCTCAAATTCCCACGCAATTAAAGTTTGAAGTTAAATAAGTAAACAAAGCACTTATGATAGAAAAAATTATCTTCGAAGTCTTCTTAGGCTTATGTGAGAAGAGCTATCTAAGTTGACCTAAAGTAAAATATTTGTGCTCGACAATATGATTGTTGAATCATTCAATGTCCGCAACTGATTGAATGAGTAGTTTAATGATTAACTGACTGGGTATGCAACAAAATTATTAAATTTTTATGGTAGAAAATTATCCACACAATAGCGGAAATCAAGGAACGCGCTCTTGTTGCAGTTCAATTGCTTACAAATTGGAGAGAGTTTTGCAAACCAAAATAGTTGCATATG
The DNA here is from genome assembly GCF_000524195.1 of Echinococcus granulosus. Taxonomy (NCBI): domain Eukaryota; kingdom Metazoa; phylum Platyhelminthes; class Cestoda; order Cyclophyllidea; family Taeniidae; genus Echinococcus; species Echinococcus granulosus. The sequence goes on along the minus strand of NW_020170950.1, from coordinate 88 downwards.
ATAAACTAATTGAAAAGTGATACATTATTGTCGTGAATGCATGCAAACTAAGTTATAATAAAATAAAGAAACTGGTCCTGTGCTACGA
>NW_020170951.1:1112-2490 GCF_000524195.1 Echinococcus granulosus | reverse complement strand
AATGGATCCCTGCCTGCACCTCCCTACAAACTTTGCGTCTGCAACATGGCTCACTTATTGGCCTTGTAATTGTTTGTTTAAATGTAGTTGTAATAAAAGGGTATATAAAGGGGTAAATGACTTGCTTTTCACATTATGCCGGTGGTACAGATGATGGACACTTCGAGACCAGATAGCTCTAGCAATGGTGAGAGCAAGAACCAAACTGCGGAGAATGATACTACTGGTGCTAATCAGGCTTTGGCTATGGGTCCTGAGGACCCTATTAAGTTTGGCCAGGGCGTTTATAGCACGACATTTAGGAAAAGACTCCACGTCACCATTCCCGGACAAGGGAACGGCGGATGCGCAAAAGCCATCCTCCTAAACACGTTCTTCCTAGAGCCCTTCCTATACTACTTAAACGAGAAGAAGGAGCCTAAGCTATCTTCACTGTGGCCCAGGGCTCTATCGTTTCCCTACATGATGTTCGGGGATTTAAGCATACACATCTCACGGTTCGTGCCGTTGATGAAGACCACTACCACGACAGCAGTTGTTAACGATCAGGTGCAATTCCAGGTCTCGCCGTATATGCTGATATGTATCAGTAATAAGAATAGGCACAATAGCCTTATCCCATGCAAACTTGATCAAAAGATTAAGAATATGGAGGGCACTACCAACAGCGGCTGGAAGATAGCCAACAGTGACCTCTTACAATGGCCAGTGGTGAAAACAATGGGCCTAGGAGGAACGTACACCTTTAAGAAGCATATTCCTAATCCACCCTTCCGCTACTATTATGCTAACACTATGGGGCTTGATCCAAATGTTAATCACTACCTCCCACACGACACTGACGAAAGATCATATTTGGAGCCATTCACAAACTTCGCACCTCCAGCTCAAGATGATGTTTTCCTTGCCCTAACGATGCCGGATGTGGGTGTCCTCGGAGAATCCTCTAATAAGACCAATGTCTACGGCAAATGCCTCATAGAACTGTCGTTGGACGTTACGTTCATGACGAAGCCTGTCGGTCACGAACACCTGGAGAAGGCTATACCTCTAATTAAAGCAGATCTGTCTTCAATTAACCAATATTCATACTCGCGTTAATAAATATTGATGTTGTCACATAAAAATTTTGTATTAATGGTATAAGGTTGGAGGAGGGGAAAAAGTCCTAAGTTAAACCACCTCTCTAAACCTCATTCGCCTGGTACTCACCTCTCTGAACGTTTAGGTTTTCACCTCTTCCGCTTCCGGGGGGGTGGGGTGCGTGCGTCACCGTCAGTGCTGGTGCGTGCGTGTGCTCTACGCTGATTGGTTCCGACGGCGCGTCGAGCAGGCTAATCCGGATTTGCGGCCACAATTGTTCCACGACCCTTCATAT
>NW_020170951.1:0-1012 GCF_000524195.1 Echinococcus granulosus | reverse complement strand
GCAACCCCTGAAATGGCTGCCTGCTAAAGACGTTTAGGTTTTCATCTCATCCGCATCCGGGGGGGTGGGGTGCGTGCATCACCGTGTTGCGTGCGTCACCGTGGTGCGTGCGTGTGCTCTGCGCTGATTGGTTCGCAAATCCGGATTTGCCTGCGCGACGGCCGGGCGTCGGAACCAATCAGCGTAGAGCATACGTACGCACCACGGTGATGCACACACCCCAGCCCCCCCGGAGGCGGAGGAGGCGAAAACCTAAACGTTTAGAGATGTGAGTACCGCGCGCGTATTAGGTTTAGAGAGGTGGTTTAATATTAGGACTTCTTTCGTTTAACCATTAACTGGTCACGTGATCTCCTTCCTCCCATTAAAAACTAAAATACAATGGCTAATAATTATTCAATCTTATGTATTTGTCCTAATTTATACAGCATATCTAATGAATGTTCGTATTTCCTCTACAGTTCAACCATAAGTTCCATATCGCCTTTCATATTCCACCAGTCTCGTTGTCTGATAGGCCAATTATAATTGAATTTATCAAATGCCTCTATTTCCTCAGGCGTCCAATGCCTCCTGTGTAGAAGATCCTCAGTATATTTGACGGGATCGTTATTCATGCTACTGCGATGAATGTTGAATTTCTGCTCATATTCTGTGAAAATGTGTTTTTTCATAGTCTCGTAGTTACGTCTGGTCATGGTCACCTCGTATTCCAACCTGCGTAAACGAGCTTTCACAGCTGTTGGTAGATGTTTTGGTATTTTTGAGGGATGAACATATTCGGAGGTAGATGGTTGTAAGTTCTCCCACTTTAGCTCTTTTTCGTACGGTCTGTTCCACTGGTTCTTCTTCCACTTGCCCAGATGTAGAGGGTTGAGGTGACTCCTCTTCATTAAGCGTAGTTGTAGGTGCTTCCTCCTGTACGCGGTTAACTAGATCTTCCAGCTCTATTTCCTCCAAAGGCTGATAGTTTGCTCCACCATTGACTATCCGTAATGCCGAAATAGCGTCC
>NW_020170952.1:1416-2474 GCF_000524195.1 Echinococcus granulosus | reverse complement strand
TATCAGTGGGTCTATTCCACTTAATGTAATCCTGTCACCTCCATTGCACTATGGTACTGATCCAGTGCATTTCGGTTCTAAGCTATGCTCTGAGACGAGTGAACTGTTTTTAGATGTGGAAATTATTGTTTCCTAGTGCCCACAGCTTTTCCAAGTCAGCTGTTCAAGCACTTACCACCATTCCCAAGTATTGGTAGCATTTTGGATGACTTTGAACTGACCCTGATATTTACTACATTTGAAGGCTGCTTCGATTAGCTATTGAGCTGCAGAGAGAGCAAAACCGAATTACAAAGCATGTTTAAGAGCGTATTTGGAAGCAACTTTCGTTACAAAACTATTCTTTACACCTAAAAATATGTTTCGCTGCGGATAAGGACATTCATGATGCATTTTGTGCTTGAAATAGAATGAATGCATAACCACACACATTTATTAAACAATGAAGGTGTATAAAAAGGTCTAGGCTGGAAAACGGGATTGCCGAATGCAGCATTGATAGTAAACAAAATGAGGAGTTGAGAATCAGGAAGAGTTGCTGGTGGAGTTTAAATTGAAGTGGCGAAATTCGTGTATGCTGCGAGCAACACGAGAACTCTTCAAGCATTCTTCAAATCACGATTTAGACGTGCAGTCAATTTTTGCTTTATTGATATACGAATTAACTGATTAACTAGTCGATCAATAATCGATGATGTCCTAGAACAAGGATGGCGCCAGATGTAAAACTGGTTGTACACGCTGTTGTAGCCGTGGGAGTGGAGTGTATTTAAAAGCATAAGTTGGCGTTCTCTCAAGCGAACAAATAATTGGTCGGTGAATGGGGTTTGGAAGAAATAGGGTGTAAATATGACCTATTGGTAGCAGAGGAATCTTTGTCCGAGTGAGCTTCTCGCCATGTCACTCGAGACGCGATTACAGTGGCATGTTATTTGCCAATGTAGTAAAAGAAAAGAGAGTAGACTTGAGTAGGACAGAGTAGACCACCATCATATATCACGCTTTCTGATGTTCCCCTCCTTATTATTCTGCTTGGAATGTTAACAGAAGCCAGGACT
>NW_020170952.1:0-1316 GCF_000524195.1 Echinococcus granulosus | reverse complement strand
CCATGGCATGAAATCTATGCAATTCGTTAACTGTTTAACTTTCGGTTTTGGTTATAAGACTTCGTGAGGTCTGTTGGCTTCTGTGCCATGTCGGTAGCCCAACTCCTACTGTGTGTAGAAATATAAGTACAGTCTAGGTACTATAGCCCCTTTCGTTTTCATGGAAATCCCCGTGTAATGCATGCAACCATTTATCATTTTAGCTTTGAAATATGTTAAATTGAACTAATAATTGAGAGTATCTCTATATTTCAAAAGCTTAAAATTGACTTGTACGAAAGAAGGGGCTTTGCAATATTTGACGATCCAGCATTTTAAAATAGCCAAGTTCCTTTTTCTTTCCTATTTTCAACTCGTGAACGTAACTGTTCAACGCATACTAGTAAACAACTTATTAACTACCACAATTATAATTTCTGGCTAATTAAGGCATTATCGTGTTTTAAAAAATTTCGGTACATTTGGACGAGATATGCTGTAATTTTTAGAACACCTTGATAAGCTCGCAAGATTACAAATAGGCCTTAATAGTGTTGCTGCTACTATCGCAATGGTTTCATGTCCGTTCAGCTTTTGGATGCCTTTTTGCTAGCAATTATGAAATTAAAAAATTGCTAAGTATTAAAAAAGCGTAAGGATGATTTTCTGGATCCCATATGCTGCGAGTAAAGTCCCTGCACAATTATTTTCTAAAAAACTGACAATTAATCACTGCTTGGTGAACTATAAAAGATCAGGTATTACTTGCTCTTAGTAAGTACACAAAGCAGCAAGTGGTGCAAATAACCGATAAAGTTATTTTTGTTGTGTTTCCTCATGGATTCCCGTAGCTCCTTCAATAATGTTGCGCGGAAGATGCATATTGTGGACTTCAAGTCCAATAATTCTCAGTTAGGCTGCAGTTTCCTAAGGCCTTTCTACACTTTTAAAATTTAGTTCTTTAGCAATGGCAGTTTTTAGATTTCTTCCAATGTGGCGAGGCAATGGGGCCAGTCGTGTGGCTAGTCGTGCGGATGGTCGTCTGTAGTGCCGCAATATGGCCAGTCGTGGGGTTGGCCGTCTCAGTAGTAGACGGAAGCCACGACCGTGTCGTTCTGCATACACTGTAGTTTGTAGAGAAGTCTCCAACTCTCCTGGATTTGGAGGAGCTAGCTGACGGTGTGGAAGCACGCCTCTAGTACTTTCTTGCCTTTTTACACGAAATACATGCTATTAATTCTAATTGTTGTGAGTATTTACTAGAGGGGTGTCTTAGCATCGCAGTAAAAAGCATGAAAGTTGCCAAATGATGTTTTCCAAAGTCCCGTCTCGTTGTA
>NW_020170953.1:1409-2473 GCF_000524195.1 Echinococcus granulosus | reverse complement strand
TCAGCTTGACTCTTTATTCTAGAATATAAATCAGTATACTGTTTAGTAGAAACGGCTAAAGCGGACAAAAAGACGTTTACTTTCAACTCATCGATCCTTCAAACTAATAAATAGTCACATAAGTCATTGGAAGTGGCTCTTTAAGCAACTTTGTTAGATGCTATTTCCACGATCCTCACCGGTTGCTGAGAAGATCACAACGCCTGTTGCTATCAATGAAATGATGGAAGTGGTTGTTTGTGTAGTTGGTAATGACGGTGCTTGGACTTCTTATTCCTTTACTTCTTCTACGTTCCACTCCACAACATCCTTCTCCTCTTACAACCTTCTCGGGTCAAATTGATTTAGTCAATTAGCTAATTCCACGTCAGCCGAGGCTCCGCAGTAGTCAAGAGACTAATCAAGTGCGCTGTTTGCAGAGCTGTGGTACGTCTTTCAGTACGTTGTGTATGGCCGCTTTTGCAGCAAAACCGAAATACAGGGCAGGTTTGAGTAGCAAATTAGCACTACACAACAGTGGATAGGGGTTAATAGAAGCACATATCACTGCTCTGGTAATGACATGGTTCGTAGGTCCATCATTTGGTTGAAATGACCATTGAGGCGTATCCTTTAGATGGGTTTTTGCAAAGTTAGGCGGGTATATGGGTGATCGAGCCAGTTAGTGCTCACTGCTACTTGCTGAAATTAACTCAGTTAATTTCAACTAAGTCGGTGGAATAATGCCACTTCATTGAGGGTATCAACGCTTTTCTGCCACTGCTTAGTCATCAAATTTAGCAGTAATGAAAGGGGAAATTTGGATGTGTGGTGTAATTTCCCAATTAGTATGTGCCATTTGGGTAATGACGTGATTAAAGCAGGTAGGTGTACGCCACAGAGCACAAATGGATTTAATGGCGTCATGAACGAAGTGATCACGTAGCATATTTTTGTTTTCGCCTAGAAGGAGACTTGGAAAGGTTATGAGTGAAATATCAGATATCGCTTATCACGTCAACAAATGTTGCCGTGTGGTGAAGTATCAGTTTATTCTGCTGACAATGCAAAACTTGATCCAAATC
>NW_020170953.1:0-1309 GCF_000524195.1 Echinococcus granulosus | reverse complement strand
GGATAAAATGGATGCCAAGGAGCAGGAGCCTGGTCTGTGAGTGTTAGACTCTGACATGAAAGGCATGAAGGCATGATAATTAGCTGGACGCTGTCGCTTCAGCGATCTGTAAGAGATTTGGTTATACTTGAGTCAGATGTCCCACCTATCTTATTTGTCACATCTGCATTTGATGGTGGATCATGCTGTAGCTTATTAAGCCACACTAGCAGAGAACGGATGAGGAGATAAATTGATGTTTGATGGCCCGGTGCTGCCCTGAGTATCTGTTATGATCATCGCCTATGATGCTTCTTGTGATGATGGCCCACTCATTGTCACTACACGGTTCGACTTGATGTCATCTGAGAGGATTTGCTTAACAGGCAATCAGTGAGGTGTACTTTGTGTAACAGCAGGTCATCTAGTAACAATATCCTGGTTATCTAAAGCAGAGTATGTTTAGATTCACAGAACCCGTCAAAAACTGATGCGGCCCCAAATACTCTGTATAGATGATGTCGAGTATCAAATTTCTCTCATGTCCACATTTTAAGATGTCATGTTTTCTCTGGTAGAATGGGGAACTGTGATTACCTGAGCTTTCTCTTTAGAAAACTCGCAATTGTAAGACCCTTGCAACTTTTCGTTTATTACCTGATTTAGGATTTCTAAACAGAAAGGAGGTTAAAAGTTGCGCATGATGAGGTAAAGTTCGCATAGTGAGACAAATCGAAATGGACTTTATTTTGCTGCAATCGGGCTGAATGTGTTCAATGTAATAAATCTCAAGGTTTTTTGCTGCAGCATTAAAGTGTTTAAGGCATAATTGACGTGTAAATGATAGAACTGCAATTGGTTTGCTGAATGAGCTACCCAGTAAATAGAATGAGACTGGAATGGCCTCTGAGAAGCACGTGCTCTGGGTTCCTCCTCCTTACCTCTGCTCCTTTTATAACGAGGAACACAACAGTTACTGCACCTGGTTTGCTGGATGAGCTATCCATTAAATCGGATGAGACTGGAATGGCCTCTGGAAATGCAAGCTCTTTCCTCCTTTCATAAGGATGAACACAACTATTGCTCCTGGCATGAGGCAACCCACATATCAGTCCTTGGGGTAAAAAGAACAGTAGTAGCGTGTGGCGTAGTAGCGTAAGCCTACAACCTACAGATATCTAGTCGTACGAAGTTCATTAAAAGCTTGTATTTTATGGTGATACGCCCGTTATAACCAATGGATTCTTTCTTTGCTAACAGTATCGCAATCGTTCCTATGAGCACGAATCATGATACTTAAGACTATGCACATAACCAGTTGCAAAATTGG
>NW_020170954.1:1350-2464 GCF_000524195.1 Echinococcus granulosus | reverse complement strand
TTTAATCGCTTATTAACAAAAGCACACAAACATCTTCCAATTGCTCTTATTTCAAATTACGGGATAAAATGTTTAAAATCACGTGGTTTTCACAACTGCAGTTATTCAAAATTGATCAATATTAAACATCAATTCTTTTAACTTTAAAATGCACAATTTTGATATTTTATTCCTAGGTATTAGCTCCGATGATTTAAGTTTGTACGTTTATGCCTCCATCGCAAGTTTAGCACATTTCCCTTCGCAGTCGCTCCTCACAATGCTGCATTCAAAGTTAGTTGCCTCCGTCTTTAATGCATACGAAGATACTATAACTACCAAGCAACTCCAAAAACATTCCTCAATACGCACTTTGTATTTATTCAACCTCATCAAAAAGTGCTGTGTAAGATGGTGACAGAAAAATTTGCTTGACTTTGAGGATACGCAAAAACGAAGACCATCAAAAAGAAAAAATACAAGCTAAATGCGTTTGAAATATCAGGAGCCGTAACAGATGAAAGACTGAAGTATATTGAACCAGCAGCATCCATGATGGTTAATTTGCAGTCATCTGCGTCGGACGCAGTTTCGTATACTTTTGGTGTCCCATCACGGTCCACACGTGTCCAGCGCTCATCTGCACTACTTCAGAATAGTCAACTGCAGAGTAAACTAGTGTGCAGTCTTGCACTGTCGACATCTCCTGCTCTAATTTGCGATTCTCCATTTTCGACAGTTGGAATAAATTTCGCTCGCCTAAGGAAGGTAAATCAAACAATTTGAATTGTTTAAACAGGCATTTGCCAAACGTTGTAATTTAAATTTGTAAAAAGTTATTAGCAACGTTTTTTAATCCCTAAGTCAGGAAGAGATGTACTGTCTCGTGTCTTCCTTAGAAGGGCTCGACTGCCCCATTTTATGGGAGGCTGAAATAGATCCACAAACAAAAGTCGGTATGCAAGGCCATGTCAGAATGAACAAGAGTATTAGAATGTAACTTTAAACCATCGCGCAGCAAAGTTTTGGAATGTTACCGATAAAAAGCTGCTGTGAAAGAGTACAAACAACCTAGCTTGCTCATTTGTGGCCATAGGGGCACACAACCTTCTTCTCTGTCTTACATCGGCTCCTT
>NW_020170954.1:0-1250 GCF_000524195.1 Echinococcus granulosus | reverse complement strand
AACAACAACTAGGCTCGCTCTACTACTGGACTAGCCTGCTCAGGACAACGCACCGCGTTGAAAATTGAACTCAATTAAAATATTTGAGTCTAAAAGTCAGCTAATGTGATCCAACTGCAGGACAGTTTTGTTGTTTGGTTTAAGCTTGTTTATCTTTCTTGATTTAAACCTCAACATTTAAAACTATATAAAAAATTACAATTTTGGGAAATGAAACGTTTGAAACCGTTATCTAGCATGCAGGAAAGTGACAATAGCAATCTGCAGATTATGGGTTGATGATATTTTACAACTTACCTTACCGTTACGATACATTAACTTGACTTTCGTACACCACCCTAAATACCGCGCATTTGAAGTGGATTGAACTTCGACTGCTAATTTTGAGCATTCCTCTTTTATTGTAATGCACAATCACCACAAAGACAAAAACTATTTGTAGTTTAGCGGGGAGTCTTTTCTGCAATATTTACTGCAATTATTCGCAAGGACAGCAGCAAATGATTCCAGGAAATTTATTGCCTTCTCGATCGCAAGACAATTTCATTGGTGCATTACATTATAGCATTCAGCAACTTATAAGCGAAATTATCACAACCCTAATTTTTAAGTACTTTGAGATTTCTAAAAGAACTTATCTTCCTATGAATGCATCCTATCAATTAATTTACCAATTCAAACCGGTGTCATAAATTTCCTCCTATTGTGCTGTAAATTTCTAGCGGTACTTAAAAACGCTCTTCTTTAAAATCTGCCCCTTCGAACATTTTTCGATGAGGCTACACAAATAGGTCATGTTTAGGTGAATTGCATGTTTTCATACGTACACTGTACTCAAGTTTTCCTATCCATAATGCAGAACAATTTTATTGTTGATGTCAAAACGAATCGTTTGTGCGTACACATTGCACTTCAGCTATAACGAATAAATTGTGGTCAAATGAGTGTCCCCGCTTATCGTTCTATTCATACCTCTACCTAACTGTGGGATGTTTAACAGTGGTGAAGGAAAAATCCAATCATCTACTCGAGTCTGTTTACTAAAGCATGATTTTGGAAAACTGTGGTGCAGAATTTGTAGTAGACAGATTCGGAGTGTAAAGTGGACAAGCTAGTCTTAAATGCCTTTCTTTAATATCTGGACCCTAAAATATGAGAGCAGTGCGGAGCACAGTAAAGGGTGTGGCGAATGCACACACTGAAGGGGCACCAGGATGCACACTACAAGTTCCCACCAGTTCCATCAGTTT
>NW_020170955.1:1448-2462 GCF_000524195.1 Echinococcus granulosus | reverse complement strand
TTGGTTGGGATTCTCGAATATCAGCCAATATGACGTGAAGACATAGTGAGAACAGGGTTAAGCTCATTAAAGGGATGTAAGTGCATGACATTAGCAACCATCAAAGAACTACAGCAGTAGTGGTGATCTTCTGGTCGATTTGAATGGGATGCAGACGCTGCACGTGAGCTCATAGAGATCCATTTCCCACCTGTCGACTGTACTTAGCACATGAATGGCAGCCACATAGGTGTAGAAGATCCTCAATGCGTTCGAATTTATCTTCCACCAGAATCTACCTATGCATGACCTCCAGCACAAAATTGTTTACAAAGTAGATATGGACTTGTATCTCTTGCTTTAGCTATCCAGACATCAATACAGGAAGAATGAAGAGAGACTTTAAAAACTACTCCACCATTGGGACTTGAGCAGATCTGCCTTTCCGCTTCGTGCTGATCGATGTGGGGGAATTGACGAAATGATTTCTCACGCCTGCTAAATAGCCACCACCTTCTCTTCCTGTCGATTTTTCTGCAATTGCTTCTGCATGAAAGGAGGAAACCACGTCATTCTGCTGCAGAGAGCGACCTTTTTAAGTAACCTTGGCACTCTTGTCGAATACATGGGTATGCTTACCGGTCTCTTTGACTAATATCAGTTCTCTTTTTACTTTAACTCTAATAATCAGAAACATAAATTACTAGCAATTGCATTTTTGGAGCAATGATATTTAGAATAGCCTTCCTGATAGTTCACCTTGGGATCGCAATGGTGTTCGAGATGGGTCATGACAATATTCTAGTGGCATCAGTTATGCCACATCATTGTTAATGCATTTAAGTAGGAGAATGTTGTAAACATGAAAGTGAGAGACACACCTATTTGTGCTTTTTCATGAATCAACCTGTTTGAGCTTTGAAGAATTCTTCATCTTTTAATCTGCTGTGTTTTTGACCATTTTTTGGACCCTAATATACGATCTCTTAATGCCTCATCCGATTAATCGGACCACAGGAATAGGATGACAAATAA
>NW_020170955.1:0-1348 GCF_000524195.1 Echinococcus granulosus | reverse complement strand
GTCGCTGTGGCGTCTCTCAGTCTCATGCGGTCGCATTGCTATGTGAAGGCATCCACCTGCAGCATTTGCTAATGTAATAATGCTGGCGTCTTTCGACCAGAGTCGGGTTTCATTAATCGGCGGGCAAACCGTTTTGTATGCAGTATTTTCTACACAAAAAGGCACGAATAAACCAAGGTCTTTCACGCAACGCCAATTCCAGCTCATGCACATGGATAGACTCCTGGCATGAGGGCCTTGACACTCCAAAGTCACGACAACGAGAATTACAGTATGGTTTTGGGGCGTCATGGACATGTTAACAATACCCTCTACCCATCCACTGGAGGGGACTCGAACCCACACTCTTCGGCTCCGAAAACCAACACTTTATCCATTGGGTCACCAGGACGCCCCACCTGTCCAACTGGGTCAGCATACACCCTCCATTGTCACTAACTCACCGAAAATGACTGCGCGCCTATGGACCAGTGGGCGCAGGCACCAAATAAGCACCCGCGGTAGCACTTACCAAACAATCTTCTACTCTGAAGGCAGGCCTCCTATCCATCAGTTGACGGCCAACCAGCTGCCCCTGACGCTCTGTCCAATCTCGTTGCCTCAACAACACACCCACGATCTCATTCACTAAAACGCATTGGTGCTGGCCTTGGAAATCGCCACTGGGAAAGAGGTGGCATGGATTGGTAAGACTGTTGTGTTTTTAATTCACGACCATATGCAGTAATACCGTAGCTGAGGTGAGGTGAGATGAGGTGGTGCCGCAGTGCAAGACGACGGGGAAGGGTGTCAAGGGAGTCAAAAGAAAGTGTGTATAGAAGGAGGAGGAGGAAGAAGAAGAGGTAGAGAGACGCGTGGTCACGGGGCTCAGTGTTGCTTTGCGTGGCATCTGTGTGCGACATTGAAGGTGATTAGTCGAAAGAGAATGACAGCGGCGGGATTCCAAACCGCGCCCTTTCAGACTGGTGCCTAAAACCACCTCCTTATACCACTCGACCACGCTGCCTCATCTACGGTCATCCTCTACCCGATTCCTCCCACGCACCCCTATCGCGACATGCAGATCAATGCACACAGGTGAACCTACTCTTTCACCACCCAATTCACATCCACAACTTCCTTAAAATTATCCGCCAACCACCTCTACTTCACTCCAACACGCTGCTCACGTCGCTTTGAGCATGCCTGTGGCTGACTAACGTGCACAATACCTACCCATGTCACTACACCCTACCCTCCTTATCCTAACCTGTCCTATTGTGGGGTATCATGACTTTTCATATGGCAATGTTATCCTGTTCTGTCGCACCTCACTGCGTCGTACGGCAGCGAAGTGTATCGTACGATA
>NW_020170956.1:0-2427 GCF_000524195.1 Echinococcus granulosus | reverse complement strand
TCAGCGAGATCAAGGACTTCTTCCGAAGGGATCCATTGGGCAAAAAGTTGGTTGAAGTAATGAAGGAAGTGGCGAGTGTGTGCGAGATGGTGAGGAAGAAGGCACGCATGGCACTGAAGGCGTATGTCAGAAAGTTGATTGAAGAGGCTGAGTAGAGGAGCGGATACGCTGTCATGTGACTAGTCATAGAATTTGCTCAATAAACCATCTAATGTACCTTTTGTGAGGTTTCTTGATGCTTATCTGGGTGACTGAACTCCATAGCTAATATGCCATAACATGCCTTTAACTTCCCAATTCTTACTTTTCTGTATCTTTCTAACTTATTCGAGGCATTATTGAGTGAAGATTGCTGTCATGTCACCTACAAAGTCCTTGTGGATGTGTGAGCTTCCTCCATAAAATGTTGTGTTAGTTGTGCATGCACGAGCACCAAACTGTGTCTTGGCTCCATTCGAATAGGAATAAGATGTAATTTGATGCTTAAATGATAAGTAAGGAAACCTCTGATGGCATGGCAAGGCTGGGCACAAGACAATGTCAGGCACCGAATGTCCATTTCACACCTGATGCTAAACACAGTCAGGAAGAAGCTAAAATCTTGGTTGCAAGGGTCAAATCCATGCCATATCAAAAGGCACTACGGATACCTGCAACGCAATGAAGATTAGGGAGGAGAGTGGAGAGATTGGGTGGATGTTCACCTCACAAGAAATGCTGGCTACCTGGGCTAAACTGCCGACATGTGGTGATGTGTCAGCAACTTCCATCCGTTTCTATTTAATTGAACAAGTTCGTTTTTATTCTCAGACCACCTCGCCGCTGCAACTAAGTAACAAGCACTTTCTAGGTAAATAGTTAATACAGATAAGAGCCTTAACTTCGGATTCTCAAAAGCCCTTTATATTATAAATTCCAAAATTGAAATATCATCTGCTGCCAGTTGCTGTAGCTTGAGTGATGCCCTAGCAACGGTAGTAATGAATGCCCCAGAACATCCTGCCACTGACGCCTGGGGTTTGAGAGGCAGTGTACCTAAAATGTTTTCTGACTTTTGTATGCCTTCATTTCCTCAGATCTTCCATTTGTCGCAGCAAGTAGGAATGTTTTGCAGTTTATTTTACGCAGCTAACATTAAAGATGGATGTCTTCTCATCCACACTCTCCACAGCGCTTCATCGGCAAAAAGGAAAAAATAACTCATCATCCACATCATGGCATTTAAAGCACATTTTAGTAAAAATAGATGTCGTAACCCAAACAAATAAGCACCCACTGCTGATGTGCTGGTCATGAGGCCACAAATATTCGGCATCGGTGTCAACTAACGCTTCACTTCACGTTCACACGTCATCAATTTGGCGTTGTTAATGTCTGTCGCTATTTATCAGGTGCTCACCAGACACATTAAGCTCATGTGAATTATTTTTACTTTTTGTATAAACGAATACACCGTCACAACTAAGGATAGTAAACATCCACTCCATGTCTTTGTTTGGTGCACATTTACCAAATTTCGTGGAACAGTCAATCAGCATTCCTCATCAGAAGTGGATGTTCTGCATTAGATGAGGGTCGCTTTTGAAGGCAGGACGAAAAGTCTAAATTTTCATAACAGAAGCGACATCACCAGTAACTAATCTACACAAGTTCCTTCATTTCCTAAAAATTGGCCAACAATAGCACCACCTCTTACGACATCTGCAAACAGCACCTTGTCTGGTCTGAAATGCAGTGTCCTGTCTTCCTTCACTAGTCATACATTTTACATTTCCCAATAGGTGTTGACCTGGCCAATCTCAGCCTATCTGTAACTTGCAGATATTGGCATTTGAAGGAGGTAGAAATAGGAGGATATACTTTTCACTTTTATTCTATGCCTCACAGCAATATGGCACAGATATTCGGTGGCTGGGCATAAGCCATATCATGCATTCGGGGCACATTAGCTTTCCAAATCCTGGCATCACTGACAGGATGACCTGCGGCTTCCGTTACTACCATTGCTAGGGCACCACTCAAGCTATAACTACCGGTAGCAAATGACATTGCAGTTTCACAATTTTGTTGTGAATCCGTTGTTAGGACTCTTATCTGTGCTGTTTCCTGTTGCAATTAAAAAGAAACAGATGGAAGCTGCTGAAACATCACCACATGTTAAAAATATTCCAGTGTGCTACCTGTCGACAGTTTAGCCCATGTGGCCATCATTTCTTGTGAAGTGAAAATCCACCCAATCTCTCCACTTTCCTCTCTAATCCGCATCACGTTGAAGGTATCCGTAGTGCCTTTTGATATGGCATGGATTTGACCCTTGCAGCCAAGATATCAGCCTTTTTCTGACTGTGCCAAGAATCATTTGTAAAATAGACAGTCGGTAAGAGACATTGAACTGTGCCTTGCCATATCATGCCATCAGAGGTTTCC
>NW_020170957.1:1405-2416 GCF_000524195.1 Echinococcus granulosus | reverse complement strand
AGTCTCAAACCTGCTATCAAGAGCAATAATTTTCTTCAAATAAGTTCCATTCCATTTAGTTCTCTGCAATATGTTAATGCATTTGAAAATGCAATTTGCTTATTTGTCCCCAACTGTGGTTAGTTTGACTGTTCTTCAATTTGGCGAACTGTCAGATGTTTTGTTGCATTTCTATGGCAAATTTACTCATAATCCATCTCCTTATCCACTTGACGACCTGATTGATAAATTACACCCTCGATGTTAGTTGTTTTTAAGAATCTAAGCAAATTTTTATGCTTGCAAATTAATTGGCCTAACATATGGAATGTCAAGTGTTGTGTATCCACAACAGTGCGATGCGGACTCTAGACTCGAGGTCTTTACTGTCAGCATTGCTATTGCACTCGGCGTACTGCGGGTACCCTCATACCGTTTTCGACTAATTGACATGCTTTGAATGATCCTGACTTAGCAGCAGGTATTGTCCAATCAGAGAAAAAATGAAAATGAGGGAAACCAGTGAAGTCTTACAACAGGTACCGGAAGCCTGTGGCCAGCCTAAACATTTTTATTTCCTGTCAAACTTGCAAAAATCAGTACACTTGTGCTATTTTCTCCAATATCTGCTAACATGATGCTGAGTGAAAAGGGTAGGAATTGACATCAAGTGCATTCTGCTACCCGTCTAGGAGTGGTTATGGTTGAGTTCTTCACGAAAGTAGCTAAGGCCATGCCCCACGGCTAAACAGGACACTAATGCAATCGCCCTAGTTTATTTTTGATCGTTGGATTTGCTAAAACGGAGTGCCCAAAGCGGTGCATGGCGATCAAATGGCTAATTTCGAAAGCTGACTCTTAAATGGCGAAAGCAAAGTCTTTAGAATTTGAAAGATTCGCACGCGACCTAAATATTTGAAAGGTAATTGTCAGTTAGAAAGTAGGATTTGAACACCGATTATTTTGTTTAAGACGCTTACTTAGAAATCACGGCTAGAAGCCAATATATAGGCCTTGCATGATTCACATTGT
>NW_020170957.1:0-1305 GCF_000524195.1 Echinococcus granulosus | reverse complement strand
TCGAATAAACCTGCAAATTGTTAGAACCACAGAGCTGATAAATACGTAGTGTTGTTGCTCATACCTTTACAACCTATGGCTTTGTTTAATCCCATCATGTATGCATGTACATGTGGTGATAGGGCTGGCTGGTTGGTGGCCTGGCCAACTGGTTCGTTCCGGTGGCCCTATTGCGGTTTTGGTAATCCTGGCTGTATCTCTGTCCATTCCTCATCCAATACCCATCTTGTCGCCACTCCATAATCCACCTATCTCACTTTCCGGACATCCGCCTGTTTGCCCACCGGGCAATGCAAGCCGACGCAAAACAACTAGGCCTGTAGCTACTGTCACTCCTATAGCCCATGTGCTATTCACACCAAAAGTGCACAAAAAATTGTTAGTAGTTGCTAATCCAGTGCATGAAGAACACTGGATTGCGTCTTTGCCATCGGAAAACTGAACCCTTGAGGTAGTTAAAAAGGCAACAGTACTCATTATTTCAATAATTACCTTCTCTCTGCCTCTGTGCCTGTCTACCACTTCACATACATGGGTCCTTAACCCGCCTGTCATTTTGAACAGTTGCGTAGATTCTTCCTGTTCTATCCATTTTCATTTGTACACTTGCCCATTTGATCGTCTTCCTCTCCACTCACTTGTACACTGACTGACATGATGTTCTTCTGGCAAATTCCCTCTCAGTTCAAACGTTAGTACAAGCGCTTCAAAGTTTGTTTTAAATCGTTGGATTGCATTTCATCGTTCAACACGTGGTCTGGTATCGTGATAGAGAAGACATGACTTTCTTGGCATTCTTTTTAAAAAGGAGCATTTTCGATGCTTAAAGATTGAAATACTTTTAAACTGCTCCTCGTCCCCTCAACTTAGATAGCTATTCAATCGCTTGTGAGCGCTGACATGAGTACATCCCTATGGAGCGAATACCGGACAGCCTACTTCGACTCGTTAAGAATTAATGCTGGCTGAAGGCTTTTCTCTGCAAGCTTTTGATAGACTGATTTTAATGTTTTGTTTATATGGAATTGTGTACCTTTTGACTTTAAGGCAAGTTTAAATAATGATCCTTAATGGAGTATTCTCGGCTCCCAAAATTGAGGAAACAGAGTTACCAGTCATCTGAAAACAATTTATGCCACAATATGGCACAATAAATTTTTATTTCTCCCTCAACTGGTACTTTTACACTGCTACATTGGTCATTCTAAAGGCAGCGGCAAAAAAGAGCAAAAGTAGGAGGGCGGCTGCGTGGCTATGAATTCGCATCGCATTAAGTAGTAGGAGCTCAATTTGAAAGGAGGGCAT
>NW_020170958.1:1346-2415 GCF_000524195.1 Echinococcus granulosus | reverse complement strand
TTTAAGATGCCCCATCCGTTTGTATATGTGAGGTTGATTATAGCATACTTGACAACTTTGCATGCGTATAAACTAAAATTTCTAAAAATACCATAGATTTACTAAAAATAATTGAGTTTTTTTACCCTACAATTATTACCATCATCGTTCAAACTACATTACGCAATCATTTTCACAGACAATACTGACATTGCTCTCCGTGATCATTGCACTTCATTATGAAAAACACGTAGACTGACTCAGGGCCGCATGTAACCGATTTTAGGTGAGTGTTAGATCCGAAACAGTTGGAAGGGTTGGCAGTGGCAGTGGTTTGTGTTGTGAGAGAGTAGGAAGACTATGGCCAGAAGCTAATGGACTGCGTGTGGAGGTGGAAGTGTATCACCTCCATGTTGCATAGGCACTAATATGAATGATGTTATGCCATCGGATCATTCCAACTGTCCAACAATCCAACTGTCTCCAATTCCACTCAATGTCCACAGTGCTGATATTGACCAAATTCAGGCTGTTATTTTTGGCATTTGCCAATCAACTGTATGCAATTTATAATGACTATTGCCTTCTTTGTCTTGATGTTGTGAGTATTTTTAAACCAGGACAGATTTATGGATGATAAGGTGTGTTTGGGAAGAAACGGAAAAGCAGATATGGAGGAATGGAATAGGAATAGGCAAAGAAGGAGGAAAAGAACCTACTTGTATAGGCTAAATACCGTTCGCGAGGGTCTGAAGGTAATCTTGGACCTAATGATGAATTAGTGAGTCATTTGGGTACAGTAATAGGGAGGGGAGAAGTAAGAAAGGGTATGCCACTTACAAGTGGATTGTCATGCGGCGTGCTGACAGGACAAAGTCATAGGATGCCTCTAATCACTTATTGAAAAGCTGTTACGAATATAAACTCAAAGACCGTATTAACCTACACTATGAACCATGTGGACTGATGATGTGACTTATTTTGATTGCTACTTACAATAATCAATTGTTTCCTAATTAGCAGGGAGGAGCTATAAAATCTTAGCTCCCTTTAAACACTAGAAAGGATTAATGTCCTACTACTGAATTCA
>NW_020170958.1:0-1246 GCF_000524195.1 Echinococcus granulosus | reverse complement strand
GGGGTCGTCGTAACGCGCTTGATGAATGTCCTGTCCCTCGGACTTCTTCTTTATCTGTTTAATAACGTTTTTTAAAGTTTTGAGTGATTAAAATCGGCTGAGTAATGTAATAGAGTAGGCGGTTCAATGGCCATAGTGAGAGAGGAGATGTGGAGGTAAAAGCGGAATTCATACCATGCTTGCGTATTATTGAGAAGGACGTGGACTGTGAATTACATTGCTGATTACATCAACGAACAATGGGCCTTTGAAGAGCCCATTGTCCTTTGTTGTGAAAGTTGCGTGAACTTACCTCAGTGTTTCATAATTGCCGTGGTGATGATGACCATTTGTAGAACAGCAATAGCGTAAATGATGGTGCCTAGTAAACCTGTCCGGTTGATTTAATGAGGTAACTGTGTAACTGTGAAACGGCAAAAGTAACTAAGCAAATCCCTATTTTCTAGCAGGCAGACAATTGATAATCGAGTTCAGAATAATAAGTGCCTCGAATTTCTGTCCCCACATTTGTAATGCTCATCTGAGAGTGCTCAAACACCAATTCACTGAAGACTGCATATATGGAAGCGCCAAGCAACTTTGTTGAGGTTTTGTAGTTGAGACCAATTCCATTAAGCCATTTGAACATGATGTAGTAAAAATGTGTTGTCATCAAGTCTCAAGCAAGAAAATGCCCTATCCTCAGTGAAAGGTGTCCCTCATGGTATGCATTAGTGACCAATAATTGGAAGACATATTCACTGAATTCATCGGTGATTGTAGGGGTGCAGTGTAATGCGTTAAACGCCAACTTGTTTTGTAGAAGTGCTCATTGGGAACAACTCTGTTGATGAATTTTTGTGGTTGCTTCACTTCGTCAAGGTAATAGTCGAGGTGGGTATACTATACTTTGCGACTAATTGAATCGTTTTAGTGCATGAAGATAAAGCACGCAAGCAACTAATTTATGCGGCATGATCTGACTTTTTCTCCAGTTCTATTGCCTTGCTACTACTATGTCATTTCGTATGGGCAAGCCATGTGATCGCGCTGTTGATGCGGACGGATTCGGTTGGAGTGGGGCCTCTTTTAGTGTAAATCGAAACTGCGACCCTTGGAATGGATCTTTTGGAATGCATTCTTGATGCTAAGGCCTAACTGTCCAATAGCATCCCTGAAATCCTTTCCGGAATTAACGAAATTGCAGAATGTGCCATGATAAATGTGCCATTTTTGAAGGATCTTTATGGGGCTTATCCGCTCTCAA
>NW_020170959.1:1292-2414 GCF_000524195.1 Echinococcus granulosus | reverse complement strand
AAGTAGACCGGTGCTCCACCACCCATCCACACGCTCCGCGTAGTCGCCACGACGCAACAGACGGTGCACACGACCCACGGGGAATTGCAGACCGGCTCGTGTCGACCTCGTCTTCGCTTTAGCCCGCGATTTACCTCCTTTGCCTCTGCCGCTCATTGTCCTCTTCGCTAAGCAAGCCAACAACCGATTCAAGCGTAATAACACTACGTAACTCACCGCCCTCTTCTTATAGCTACCTTTCGGCACACTGAAGAACACTTCTTATTGGCTACACAGAAGTCTAATCACTTTGCACATCTCATTGGCTCGTCACCGCTATCGTCGCCTGCTATTGGCTCTGACAGTTTCCTCTTGTCCCACGCGTCGACAGCTGCATCTGACTTGACCGCATCTCGCCTGGTGGAAGGAGCCTTGACGTGTTCGCCTTCGATTCGAGCCAAGCCCATCTATCCTCACCTCAAATTAGTTGCACATTGTTGATGCCATCGGTGCTGTAACATCACATTCAACAATTCCGTGATTCTGCGTACACCACTCACTCACTCACTCACACTCATTCGCACACGCGTACACCAACAATCTGTCTAGCCTGCACTTCGACCTCTAAGTACCTGGTGAATAGAAATGGCTCCCTCGGTATACATATGCAGGTTAGCTGCAGTGTTATTAGTTTTGGTTCATTTGTAAATCATTAATTAGCACATTTGCATACCACCATGTCTTAGTTTTCATCATTTATTCATTAAAATGTATTATTTTATTTAAAAATCGTGGTACACGTCCGTGCACCTATAGAAAAATACATTCTAAAACAACTTTTGTGCATTGTTGTTTCTTTGCGTTCCGGTTTTTCACTTACATGTATTTAGAACGCTCATATCTATATGTGTTTGCATTTGCATGCGTATTTATGCAAGGCTAAAAAATTCTATCACTGGAACATACAGAGAATATGCGTAAGATGGGTTAAATGTGACTACATAATACGTGTTTAAGTCGATGGATGTAGAGTGTTAATTTGCTGATGCAATGGCGGCATCCACGTGCAGATGGGGTGGTTAGAGAGCAGGCTGTTGCCACATCGTCCTCGCTCCAAACTCGGGCCAATGAAAGGGTGCCTAA
>NW_020170959.1:0-1192 GCF_000524195.1 Echinococcus granulosus | reverse complement strand
ACAGGAACGTCCTTCATGTTTACCAGGAACCCACATATAAGAATGGGAGCCATTTGCGAGCAGACAGGAAAGGGAAAAGGAAGGCTCACCTAGTCCAGGGATATAGCGTGGGGAGGCGCGATGCGAGGATGTTGACTTTGACCAGTTTTGAGGCCCCTAGAAGATCGGGGTTGCCCAAAGATTCCTGCTGCTTCCTGGTTGTGAGCTTGACCAACTGACCAAGCGAGTAGGTCTTTGCGTCGTAGAACTTCCCAGCCAAAGCGGGAGGTCGGACTCCACGTCTAAACTGGACTACTACCCAGGTAGCAACCTTGTTTGGAGGACGGTTAAGGAAGGCGCGTTCTGCCAGAAGTTGAAGGTCTTAACGTATTCATCGCCGTCCTCGTCGGCTTCTTGGAAACGGAGAAAGAAGTCTCTTGGAAGGGTTTGTTCTTCCCAATCGATGACTGGATAACCCAATGTATCGCAGCATTGGTCAATGTAGGTATCGTGGGTGATGGCGGCGTCGACTACGGCTGAAAATAAATTATAAGGGAGAGCGTTGAGAATTAAGGGTATTCTTTAGCACTGAGGGTAGAGATGGAGATTAATTTGGAGAGTTTAGAGCCAATCTTCGAAGTTTATGCCATCTCTGAAAGGGCGTAGGTCTGCCGGCGTTGTCACCAATGCGGAGGAAGATCGTAGGGTCCCCTCTTCCTTGTTCCTAGTACGCTTAGAACAACCCGGTTAATTTAATTTCAACATAGTTATTTGAGAAAGCAAGAATAGGGAAAACGAGTACAGAATATAGTGAGGTGAGGTTTCGCAACCGCTCTTAGGCTCGCAGGGTGTCGAGTCTGTCACCAAGTTCGAATTGAATTCGCTCCTCCTCTCTGACAGGAACATTAAAATAATGTAAGTGTTAAACTAATAACCGCTCCCATGGCTGTGAGAAAATAAGGAGTTAACTGTTCTTCTAGATAATTTCATCCAGTGGCACAAAGCAGTGCAAGACTCCTTAAAAGGCTGTGTTATGGGCGAAATTCACATTCAAAACTGTAGAGGGCTTTTGGATTGTAACAAATTGTTGACAACTTTCGTGAGGAGCGTTGTGGGAGAGGGGTTGAGATAAGTGCTGTCGAGTAGCTGTTATGTGGTGGTCGGGGACCTAGTGAGAGTTACAGGAGGCAGTGGATTGCCAAGGTGCGTGAAG
>NW_020170960.1:1116-2414 GCF_000524195.1 Echinococcus granulosus | reverse complement strand
ATAACGTAAACTTGACCGTACAACCAAACCCCTTGAAAATATTTAGGTGAAATTTATTGATGTAAGCCTGAAAGACTGACGGTTGTATCCGATTGTGACAACCATCACTATAGTTTTGTACTTATCACCAACTTTTTGTTCATCTCCCTTTAATTGTAGCAGCTTCAATTGATCGGCGAGGACTTGGAGTGACGTGAACACCTGCAACTGTGTCAAGTTTGGGCTAAAATTGCACACTATGAGGGTATCAGTAATGGGACATATTTATGAAACAGAAAAGAGAGAAGTGACAACAATCCAGAACGTCATTTTGAACAATTCGATTCTCCCTAAAACTGGGCGAGGCTTTTAATCCTTCGATGCCGAGGAGGAGGAAATGGAATGTTTTTGCTTCCAAAAAAATGTGGAAGCATTTTTGTGAATTTTCCCAAAGCTTATGAATACCCAGTTGTCATTATCTCCTGACATTTTTTTCTTGTCAATCAAAATGTTCATATGCTAATAATGGAGGTTAGATAGTAAATGCTGAAGGCACCAACTCAAAATAATAAGAAAATGACACTTTTTAGAGAAAAAAGTTGGAGATTGCGGAGGCCTTGACCTTAAAGAAGCTGTAAAAATTAATCGTTTCAAGATGGAATGTATATTTTCCTCACTTATCAGAAAGCAATGCAGCTGCTGCACCCACAACTTTATTCCTTTTCTTCCCTCTAATCCAGAGGAAATTCATAAGGATGTTCCTCTTTTCAAATCGCGCCTCGACATTCGACCGATAACCTTTAAGTAGTGGAAACGTTTAAACCCTTCACAGTTATTGAGTTAAAAGAAAAAAGTAGCCTCTTTCGTGGGGGATGATTTTCAACTCCGATTACTTCTACACACAGCTCATGAATTAAGAGATGCCTCCTTCCATAAATGCATTACAAAACTCCAATGGGTGCCTAAATTAAAGTAGACAGATTTAACTTCCCTTGGTGGAAAAATGAACTAATTTTATACAAAGGTGAATATACTGCTGGTGGGAGGCCAGAGAGCTTAGCTAATGATCGCATTAGATGATTAGATGCGAAGGTGTCGAGCCCATTAATGACCACTACGGTGTCAGTTTCCTCCTGACTTGCTGTTAGATCCTCTTCGTGCCCTTTTAAGGCCGCCAGTTTGTCATTCGACGCCTCCAAATATGTGGTAATGACTTAAAAGACTTCCCGCTACTTGTAAATTCCACCTCCAGAGAAGCGATTGTATTGTGCTTGCTTATCAGGGTGAAATTCATTGCCTCAAACTCCCTAAGTATAAGG
>NW_020170960.1:0-1016 GCF_000524195.1 Echinococcus granulosus | reverse complement strand
CATTGGGAGAGGGTCCAAGTTTTCCATCCACTGCTTGATCTTGTACCGCCATGCAGCCTGTCAGCATGACCTAAACTGCAAAGTGAGATGAGACCGTAGACATCGTCTCACGTCATCATCGACATCATCCATACTTTCCAGATTCCACGTGTCCAAGTGATCATTTATTACTCATCAAAAAATTCACATTGTGTTTAGTCGAGAAAATGCAGCCGAATGAAACGTTAGTGAGGAAACATGCAATTCATATGCAGTCAGTTAATTGAAAACCCTGTGTCGTAATATTCAAAATATTACTTTTAAATGCACCCCAATAAAAGTTCTGTGGAATCGCTTTCCTGTTTTGATTCACTTTACACTCATTGTAAGTCATTTTTGAACACTTTCCCCTTTTACTCATGCAAATGGGTGAGTGTCGGTGTGAGGACGGAGGGAGGCTGGTTAAAACTTCGTCGATGGAAGCAAATAAGACCCAGTCATGCATGCTGTAGGGAATCCACAATCAAAATAAACCTAACTCAAGGGAGAAGATGAAAAAGTGTTTGCCTTAATGAGGTTTTGAAATTGGTCGAGAGCGTGTGCTAGGGAGAGGGACCGCGAAGTCTCAAAGCAAAGAATGAATGTACATATAGGATTAAGGATGAGGTGCACATCCTGATTCACCCTAGCAATGGGTTCGTAAATGTTAATCCACTGCTTTGCCACCACTCTTTTTTGAGTAAACACACATTAACCCATGAGGCATTGTTAACTACCAAGCAGCAAAACGCAGTAGATTCCCATTTACTTTAGGAGTGTTTTCTAAAAACAAGATAAAATGTAGCCCACCAGACGTAAAAGGATGTAAAAATGCAACTCAACTAATGGCCATGAAGAACAGGGGCCAGCACCCCAGCCATCGGCGCTCGTGTCGGTGGTAACACGTGATATGACCCATTTCCGGTATTGGAGCCACTGCCTCAGTGGGAGACACTGTAAAGCACTTCATTATTGCCACCAACCCAGTTGACTCTCTT
>NW_020170961.1:1182-2404 GCF_000524195.1 Echinococcus granulosus | reverse complement strand
AGGATGATGGTTAAGTGAGCAATATGGGCCCACTAAATCGACTACTTCAGAACATTTATGTATGATTTTAATGTTATGACAATTTTATACAAGTAGCACTCTGACTTGCACGCAGGAACAAAGTCAAACGTCAAATTTAGATGATACAAATTTGGCTATGGCTCTGACAGTCGTAAAGAGACATTTAGACAAGGATTAATCATTCAGGTGTTTCAGTATTCTGAGCCATTTTGGGTCTACCTGAGTGTGTCAGCGGGTGGATTGACACCGCCTTTTTGTGGTGTCCAGTTTGGACGTTGGTAAACCAGAATTTCTATAATGGATGTCAAGGGGACAGTAGCTGCATTAGAAAGCACCCAATGACTGCTTATTGGTACTAAAAGCGCTTACCCATGAGGACGTGCCTATATGATGGGCGTGATCAGCCGACTGATGAAAGCATGCTGAAAATGTCATCATTCATTCTCGTCTTACCAATGAGATCTTGGCTCAGCTTTAGCACTTCCGGTGTCTAACGCGTAAGGGGACGCAGAGACTGTTTGCTTGTCATCTAGATACAAATCACACGGATATGTATCCGCTCACATTTGACCACATCATAATACTTACCATCTGTCATTCGCCATTAGCCAATTTGAATGACTTCGATTAGCATGCTGTCTAAAGGAAAAGTCAAATACGGTGGTGTTTATTATAGATTCCATCAGAAGTGCCACATTGGGAAAGCATCTGGCAAAGCATATATTTCGAAGCAGAACTCGGGTGTCACTAATCAACTCCAGCCACGGCTAGGCTAAGATAATTACGTCGTTGCTTTCCCCTCAGACTGATTTACATCATATGTGATAATTGATCGTTGATTTTTATAAAACCAAGTGGTGTAAATTCCGGATCGTGGTTAAACGCCTCACTAGTCGCAATGACTCGCCGCAAGGGGTAGGTAAGCATTACCAGGCCACAAAATCTGTCAGAAAATACCGTCCACATGTCACATGACCAAGTAGTTATTAGCCTAGTGGGGCTTGTTTTAGTGTCGATAAGGCAAATGTCTGATTGCTCCATGTTTCGGCGTCGCGGACTTTCACTATATCAACCGGCTAGGTGTGGCAAGTTTGGAACTAGGGGAACGTGGAGGTGTCACATTGATGATAGTCAATGTGGTAGTGGCCAAGAAAGAACAGGTGAAAGTGGAAAATCAAGTGCAATATTTGGTGTCGACATT
>NW_020170961.1:0-1082 GCF_000524195.1 Echinococcus granulosus | reverse complement strand
AAAAACACTTAACAGCATTTGCACTATTTTGGTTAGATGTGGATTTTTATCCATTAGGTATAACGCAGAGCACATAAAATAAACATAAGGAAAAAAGTGACGAAGTCTGTAGCGCCGAAGTAGATGCCTAGATAAACAACAATTAGATTTGCTAAAGCCTTTGCTAATGGGATTAAGTGGTGTAAATAATGTGAAATACAATGCAGTTATCTGGTGTCGTGCACCCAGTTTACAGTCAGACTTTTTGTTAATGTTCTCTAGGCCAGAGCATTTCTTCGTGCTACGAACCTTTTGTTCCTCTTTTATTTTACCTTAATTCATACAGAGTGCAATTTCTCTGCATTTCCCTGAAAAACTTCGATATTCCCTTTACTGATTTACTATATTTAGAGTTTATATACGCATGGATCAAATGCTCCAGGATTATTTTCTTAAAAAAAAGTAGATTTTTGTGCGTCTTCAAGGTGTATTGCACTATATCACCTCGAACAGATAGATGTTAGTCGCAGTTCTTTTACATTTGGTAGTGCACCACGCCAACAACGGGTCTTAGAACTGGCTTGTAACTAAGGGACAACCTGCTAATCTGCCATGCAAGTTTTTTTCCTAATAAGTGGTAAGTCATAACATGTACTAAGTGTGTTAGAAAATTAGTTATGTGGATGAAAGCCAAAGTTGTCTGCATCACTTTCATTTTTCGAGCGATGACTTTCGTGTTCTTTTAGACTGGTAATTTCCACCAATAAGACCAAAGATTTTAATTTCTAATTGTTGATGACATTATATTATTTAGTGATTTTTATGCTTGATTTGCCGCATTGTCTTAATTGTGGCCCAATCCGCTTAACTTAAGTGCAAGTTTCTTTTTACAACTGCTAGCTGTGCAAATATTCAATCAAAATAGTCAAAATTTGTCAAAAATAGAATAGCTACCCTTGCTTTTATCAGTAGTATTTGCCTTGTACTTTGACACATCAAATTGAATAGCTTTCATTCAGAGGTATTATTTTGCATCCAGACTTATGCAGGAAAACAGATTTCTGCGAAATCCCCAGCGCTAGTTATGAGAACGATAATTTGGG
>NW_020170962.1:1397-2401 GCF_000524195.1 Echinococcus granulosus | reverse complement strand
GAGACCCACCACGGCACTGCCTTTACTGCCGGACCGAAAATCGAAGAGCGCTAGATAAGTAAGAAAATCATGAAGGACCTAGTATAACCATATGAGTAATCCCACCTGTGCCTAAAACACGAGGCAAATGGGGAAAACCGACTCAATTTCCTCATCATACACGAGCCGTGGGGAACAGTAAGGAGTTTAGCACCTTTAGTATCCTCATCAATTCCCTCCTCTGTCGATAGAACTACGCTAGGCTAGGAGGAATTCCAAAAAAACTGCAGTTAGAATATTACCTCTCAACACATGCTGCTCAGAATACCTTTCGAAGGCCAATATTCACCCTGACAAATAATCATCACTTTTGCAAGCTGTAAGCAGAACTGTATAAACGAGTGAGTTGACTATGAGGACAGCTAAAAAGTGAATCGCCTCTTTCATTCTCAATTTCGAGTTATATTATCTGCAAGATTTTCCAACCAGCTATGCACGGCAATAAGTGTCCATAGACGAACTGCAGTGAGCAAGCAGCAAAAAGCAACGAAGCATAAGGGAACAAAATGGGTCTAAAAAATAAAGCGTTGAACAGTAATGCTGTCATTTTTAAACTACTATGAACTGTTTAGGATGTTTATGAGTACTTGTCTAGGGGTAGAACATGAATACAAGCCCAGTCTCAAACGGTTACGAGTGCAGTCTCGGCGACTAACCGCAGAGCACTCTTGGTAGAGGAAGCCCTAGCTAGAGATCCAATGAGCATCAGCATGCAGGTTATAGGGCTCTTTCCACCGCCTCCTTCATTCTCCGCAAATTACCTTTCCGTCTTTAAAGATGAAATGATTGCCACCAACATGCCCAACGTGATACCTATGAAGACGGCGAGTGAGGTGATGCCAAATCAAGCATTCGTTTGTGATCGTCTATATATAATAATAGGGAGTTCGATTACACATCTCCCATCACTCAAAACCGTATCTACGCATCATTGTTGTTTGATACGACATACCAACAATTACCTA
>NW_020170962.1:0-1297 GCF_000524195.1 Echinococcus granulosus | reverse complement strand
GTATAGACAGACGTTGTACATTCTCCCTTTTCAAAGGTTCTACGAAAGTCAGGCGATTCTGTTCTCCGACAAGTCCAGGTAATGAGGACTGTAGGTTAGAATGGACTCCTTCGACACATTTAGCAAAGTTGCCAACAGACTCCACTTCTAACAAAGGAAAGGCAAATGCAATTAATGAAAACTCATGGCAAATGATCACATCCGGTTATTTCCCACGTTCAATACAGACATGTTCGTCAAATGCAGAACACGACTTTTAACTCGGAGAAGCACCCTATTCCTTATAAGCAGACTATCAAGGCGAAATTGAGATGGCCGATAACACAATCAATCCTTGTTAATCGCCTGCATCGTTCACATAACGAGTTTGATAAAAGATCCTTGCCGCACACTACACGCTCAGAACATGCTTACCGAAGCACAACTTCTCCATACTGCGCGAAGTTATTAAGAAATGACATGTTTGTGTAGTCAAACAAAGAAAAATATATATTCAGAGAAGCACAGAAAAAAAAACAAAACAGCAGCAAAGGAGAAATTGTATTTAAGTAGTTTTTAAGGAAAATAATAATGCAGCAACAAAAAATCATAGGCTTCATACACAAATGTTTATGTACTTTTTGTTGTGTTGTCAAATTCGAATAAAGCATTTTTAGCGCACTGTTTGAGCCTTCTAAAATTCTGCCTTTAAGGCGCAATAACCC
This sequence comes from Echinococcus granulosus, assembly GCF_000524195.1. Classification (NCBI taxonomy): domain Eukaryota; kingdom Metazoa; phylum Platyhelminthes; class Cestoda; order Cyclophyllidea; family Taeniidae; genus Echinococcus; species Echinococcus granulosus. The sequence continues at coordinate 593 of NW_020170962.1, read as the reverse complement.
TTAACGTTGGTCTTATATCTACTTGGAGCAAAAATAACCTGATATATATCTCCCTCTCATTCTTCTTTTCACTTAGGTATGCGCTTACATGATTTTTTACCTATCTGCCTATCGTTTCTGTGTTAGTCAAGTAGTTTTAAAAGGTATACATTTTAAGTCGCGCTACCGTAAGGAAGGATAGGCAGACTCTCCTCTGGACACCAGTGGTCTAAATGTGAACGATGCATGTGTGTACCAGTTTATGGGGCCAAAGGAGCAGAGTGGACCCACTCGCTGGCAAATTGCGCGTACCTAGATCTGCCTACCTATCATTACATGTTCCCGTCCCCATCTAACCAAATTGAGCATGTTACTGTTGAATGCCAAATGTGGTGAAGTTTCCACTGATCATGCTATTGCCACGATCACGTTCAATTGGAGATGAATGGTTTGGGACGTGATCACAAATCTTCACTTTCTTATGCAGAGTATGTACAGTCACATAGCTTTTTGGGAGGGATTATAATGCAGACTGTCATCGAAATAATATTTTAATTTAAAGTGTAAATTGAATTTAAATTCTTGGATACTAATGCCATGCGCACCGCAAGAAA
>NW_020170963.1:1178-2391 GCF_000524195.1 Echinococcus granulosus | reverse complement strand
TGGTAGGGCGCCACTTTTGGACTTTTCCATTCGCCTTCGTGTGCTTCGCTGGGTGGGCTGGCCTTCGGGCCATGCTCATAGCCCAAACACCTTCTCTGCGCTGAATATATGTATTCTGCCGGAGTACTGTGTCTTTTTTTGTCTTTAGGGAAGTCCTGGGACGCTACAAGTGTGCTTGCTTATTTTGTCAATATTATTGCCCCATCATTATATTATTTGTTTGTATAAGCCATCTTATCCGCTTTCTTATTTTATATACATTTAGAATACTTCATTAATATGCTTGGTGAGTTAAGCAGAGTGTGCTGTGCTTTTACACTTTTTGAAAGAATAGCCTGCGTAGATGGAATTACAATGTGCTTTAGCTAGTATGAGAAATTGGTCACCGTTAGTACCTGCTTTCTGAATTCACAGTTAAATTGTGAAATTCAAGGTCAACACGTGGGTTCATTTATGCTTGCTGTGTTCCATGACTTGACCTTTGCATAGGAGCATAAGGTATCAAGTGTTGGTGAACTTAGTGGAAGAGGAATTCCTCTTATCATGTATTTACTTTCATATCATTGTATTTGTCGGTCAGAGGATGCTTGTTTCTTATATCGGTGTTTCTTGTGTATGTTTTCCAATTGCCTGTTTTTTTGGGAATATTGGCTGAATTTCGCCTTGACGTGGCGCAATTCCTTTCTTGGTGATTCTCGCCTGAAGTCGTGATAGAATATACCACTACAGAGGAAGACTTGTTATGGAGGCGCAGAGTCAATGGGTGCTGGAGGCGTGCCGTGGGAGCCCCTATGCCGAAGCGAAGCAGAGGCTGTGGAGACTGAGTTGTTTCCACCGTGAAACATTTAGTTAAACGAAACGCTATTTCATTACACGGTGCTCTCCTTCCTTGGAGGGTCGTCTTTGATGCTCTGTTGAGTCATTCTGTGTATTGGACACTGCGTTGTAGACTTTACTTCGGGAAGTACCTCGAGTGAGGAATGGCTGCAGTAAACTTGTAGTGTAGATGAAATGTTTGATCCCAACGTCAGTGGTGCATCTCGGTGCATTCTTTACATTTGGAGTTAGGTTGTGTTTGTGAAGTGAAGAGGGGAAGTGGAGACTGGCTAACTTCGTATTGCCCAAGGCTAGACAATGCCCCACAATGCGTGCATTTCGTGTAGGGATCATTAACTGTAACAATATTGATCAGGCAGGGGAAAGAGGCCATGCC
>NW_020170963.1:0-1078 GCF_000524195.1 Echinococcus granulosus | reverse complement strand
GACTGGTCAATGTCATTGGCGCTACCGTTATTGGAGACGCTAACAACACTGGTGTCACCGGTCCTGCCGCTACCCCCACCCCCGCCATCGCCAACATCCGGCAGTGGATTACGTAGGCTTTCCACAATTCCTTTTACCTGTCCTATGTTAAAGAACGCTAAGTGTTCACACATATCGATGGCGCCAAGCAACAAAGTGGTGTGCATTTAACCCAACTGCATATTTAATGTACCAAGTTTAAACTTCAAATCGACTTCATGGATATAGGAGGCAATTTCTGCACTTACTTTAGCAGAGGCGTCCATTAGACAAGACCAATCCAAACCGGACGACTGCACTTTCAATCACATACATCAATATTGGCAAGAAAGGCACTCCACTCACGTTCAAAAGCCTACTGCTTGGCACTAGCCACAGCTGCAATGTCATTGCCAGGGACAAGAGTGAACACTCTAAAATAAAACACCAGTGAAGTCGAAATCAAGGTGGTAAAATAAGATTCGGAACTGTCACATGCCAAGCAAAATACACCATCAGCTACAGTAAACAGAGAAAGAGGAAAAGTGTGGAATAGATAAAACTAAACAGTTATTACACCTTTACGATTGGGAGCACAAAGAACCCACAGGAACTATGACCATAAGGTATGTGACCAAAACCCAAGCAGAACCAAATTAGCACTTTCGGCAATGGTAGTTGTTTAGTTGTCAAATAAACCAATAAATGGAGATTTCTCGAAGAGCATCGGCAATGCTACCTTGACAACAATGTCTCAATTGCGCTTAGAATTTGTTAAATAAAGTAGAAGGTTGCGCACAGCAACGGGCACTGCCACCACTTTAGCTGAACAAAAGAGGGCGAATTAGTGTAAACAAGATATTTTTTGGTAGGTGTATGCCCAAAGTGAAAACCTTTAGGCATTTGATGATATAACCAGACCTTTAATTCTGCCATATTACAATCAACTAGGATGCATCAAATACTTTCATTGTCAACACTTTCAAATACATGTTTGATTGCCTTGAGTTCGGTTTCGGTCACTTTAGGCAGTCAAGACTTTAAAATAGAGGCTACCTGA
>NW_020170964.1:1376-2385 GCF_000524195.1 Echinococcus granulosus | reverse complement strand
GGACAGGGATGAAATAGGTTCCATTATTGCCAAACAGACTTTATAGCTTCCAGACAATGCTTTTTGGACTCCGCAAAACAACCGCCACTTACCAACGCCTTATGCAAACTGCACAATTTGGACGGTACACAAGACATTTTATAATACACTTGGATGGCATTCATGTCTTCGGCAGTGATAATAGAGAACACAACGCTAATCTTAGAATGGATTTAAAGTCACACCCGCATCTCGTAGACAGTCCAGAAACAGAGAAATGCCGGTTCTTGCAACGTCCGGTCAACTGCCTGAGGTATACTGTCTTGCCAGATGGCATGGCACCTAATGAAGTATGTACAAAGCAAACGAGACCCTGACCAACACCAACCGCTCAGACGGAAATTCGAGGTTTCGTAGGCCAGTCGGTTTTCCCTAGGTGTTTTGATTAACGCCTTGCCAAGATTACTCGGAGGCATAGAAGTGTTTCAACTAGAAGAAGAATCAGCTAATAACGTACATTTAGCAGCAGGAAAGTGGTGCTTGCACTCATTTTGCTTTACTAAAATTTCATGGCACAAATTCCTTTCCTCATGCGGCATTGTGGCTTCCGGTGTAAGTGTGCTAACAATTCTAGAAGCACTAGTATCAGTCTAAGTGTACGCTTTATTTAAGGAATAGTTTGACTTTCAACGCCCTTTACACTAAATCCTTGGCGTAATTTAATTTACTTCTGGAGAATAGTAAAAACAGAGAAGCCACCAATCACCTAATTCTGGACAGTAAATTTAAAAAAAACCCGAAGAGGATAGAGGACGGACAATTGCTTCTTAAATAAAATGCATGTGTGAATGCACCACTAATTTGTATCAGTGATATCTATATATTTGTGTAAGCGTGTGCAATTGCGATTAAGTTTTTCGTAATTTTAAATTTTTTTGCTCTTGCATGCGAGATTTAAGCCATATTTAGTAGAGTTGGTGGTAAGCGTTGCAGGACTGTAATAAGCGTAAGAGTTAAATGCTCTCCTCGT
>NW_020170964.1:0-1276 GCF_000524195.1 Echinococcus granulosus | reverse complement strand
CTAATATTAGATAAAAATGTATAGCTAGCTCCTGGCTTATTTTCTTCACTCTCGCACTTATACGTTTCAAACGAGGTGATTGTTGGGTTGGGTTGTTTTGAGAGCTGACAAAAACCAGTACAAGTTTATGGTGGTTGGGATGCGGGACTATTTTTCTACCTCTAGGAATCCTGGAGTCGAATTTATCACAAAGTTGGTACATATTGCTCTCGTTTACCATTAGGAGTACATTTAAACAGCATAAGCATTCTGTAGCCCTTTCGTCTTTCAGGCACAGTCTTCTCTGTTTCCCCTTTATGTTGTCGTTGTGTATGCCATTGTATGGTTTTCCTTCTTGCGTTTGTAGGTAAAACCTTGTCTTCGAAAAACACCAGTGGAGTACCTTTTAAGGCTGCATCATGGCGTTTTAAACAAGCATTGGCCAAGTATGGAGTTGTGCGTTTCGAACAAAGCAGTTTGTAGACAACAGGGCTTTCACCACGCGTACTTCATTGTTGTCCTTGAATAATTAAATTTTAGGTCCTTACTCTTTCAAACGTTGACTATGTTATCTGTAAATGGTGCTTGACACTTGTATGGTCCATTGCAGATTCATTATTGGCCTGAGGCACTGCACTAATTCTCCAATATATACTTTGAAATAGGTTTTAAGTATAACGAATTGAGGAAAATATTACTTTTTACTTACTAGAGTCATCAAGAAACTATTTTTAACTTATAGGTTTTTTGGCTGAAAACCAAATGGCTGTTAGTATAAGACCCCATATTAGTTGTTATACTTTTAAGCGAAAAAATTAACAAATGCAATACCTTACACATTCTACGTGAAAATTCTTTTTTTAAGTTTGACTATTTTTTGTTTGAATTTGTCATGAATTGCGCGTTTTGCCTGGGGGCGGCTCACGTGGGTTTGCATGTGCGCACCTGATTTGTTCGCGGCGGCTCTTGATTTCTTTGCATGTATTTGCTGCTGGTGTTTATGGTACGTAAGATTCCCCCTTTTTTTTCCAGACTTTTGATTTATTGGAAGTCGAATTGCCGTTCGTTTTACTTCCCTTAAATCGGGTTCTGACCTGTGAATAGCACGTCGTTATTTTTGAATCAACTTGTGTATACGGTGTCATTGTTTTATTTATCTATTTATAGCTTGTACATGGCTAACCGTTTTAACTTGTGAGCAATAGTTAGATGCCTTTGTCCACTTTTTAGCCCTTTCAGACATATGTGCGTTCGATCTTTTCTTGAATTCCCTTAGCGTATGGTGGCATTGCTGCTG
>NW_020170965.1:1244-2381 GCF_000524195.1 Echinococcus granulosus | reverse complement strand
CCAGGTAATGGTAGAGAGGGCTGGGTTCTAATTCGATGGGATATTGCCCCGAATAACCTGATCTCAGTGGCAAATAATGCCTCGTGGTAACTCTACCCATTAACCTGGTTCCTTTTTGTTCACCTCGGCCTTTCTTTCTAGCTCCAAGGTTTATTCATTAACAACTCCTCTGCTAGGTCAGCTGCAGTTTTGAAGATGTCTGCAGCATCATCACTCTTGCCCATTTCATGCAAACATTCCTGTGGATAGAATGCCCTAAGCAACATTCGGTTTTCTCGTGAATGAAACGATTGTCTTTCCATTGTTTCTGATGCACGGTCGCCCCCATGAATGCTATTTGTTCGCCAAGGTTTTAGTTAGCATTACAATTCAGTCTGCTCCGTCTCTTTATTGGTGCACTCAGGTGTATGGCTCCCGTGTGTAACATCAAAGGCCAATTAGAAGGGCGGCCTATTCCTGAGTCATGCGCCAACTGATGCGATTGGCTGGGGCTTGGTAGCAAGCCTTCCACAGTTTGCGCTTGCATACAAATACATTCAAGGCTAAAATAAATCAAAACACATTGAAACAGAGCTTTCTTATAATATTTAAAAATGTTCAAAATGGAAAATGAACCTGTCTATAATTTGCTAGGCAAGATCAAATCATTCGTTAGAACCTGTTAACTTATTCAGTAAAAAGAAGTTGTTTGGAAAAATCATGCCGACTAGTAAAATTGAAACAGTCTTTAATGCAGCACAAGGTTAATTGAAGGGCAATGTCAATAGTTATAAATATGTATAGCTATAGTAGGTCTATTTGGCTAGGCATTTTGTTTATTTGTCCTCTGAAAACTGAGCTTTAACTGCGGCTGGCTTGACTGTTCTCTGATTTGGTAAGCTGTTGGTGGTTTTGATGCATTTCTTACCACATTAGGTTGATTCAAAAATCTCGTTAATTTGGCTACCTGATAGAAAAACCACGCCCATGGTGATAGTAATTTATGAAAAGCTAAACAAATTTTTACGACTTTTAGAGTAAGTGACCTTGAATTCGGGACGTCATTTGGCTATTTTTGGCATTAATATACTCGCTTACCAAATAGGATGACGTTTGGGGCACTGTTACAGTGTTTGGTTGTGTCCGTTTGCCTAAGCA
>NW_020170965.1:0-1144 GCF_000524195.1 Echinococcus granulosus | reverse complement strand
GGAGTTGCTTATCCCACTTATAAAGGCGCTAGATTACGCTACACTAGATCTGGCTTGACTTACGTATATTTATAGTGAACACAGGATGAGGGGGAGACAGATATGAAATGTTGATGTCTGTGAATTATGACTGTGAATAATGACGAATTCTCCCTGTAGCTGCTTCCGGATCTGGCGGTGGGACTGTTTATGGTGACTGCGGTCTTGAGTAGGGCGTCAAGAGCAAAGAGTATTGGAGTGAGATGTCGCAATAACGAGGTGAGTCTCCATGTTTACCCAACTGAGATGTCAGTGAATTTGGACTGTTAAACGATTTCCTCCCTCAGTAGGGACACACCCTTATTGAGCTTGAGGCTGTTAAGTGCATCCACCCATTTGCATTTAAAACGTCCACTTTTTAGCTGGAATTGGCCGAACTGTTTACCTTGGAGACACTGGACCGCCTACAAGGCGAGCTCTTTAGCTTTAAACAGTGCTGATGTACGAAGAGTGGAATTTCGGAGTACCGAATACATCACTTCCATGTAGCACAAGCGGTGTGATGTTGTGCAAGCTGTAGTATCATCTGCTCCAGTGTTTTTCAACACACGTGGTCGTGAGCGACAGTTGGGAGCGGAGGAAGAGAATACAGAGAATGGGGCTGGAAGACGAGGACAGCAGTGTGAATTCAGTGCCAAGGCGACTGGTGAATGTCCTATTGTGCTCTTGTTCTTTGCAGTTTATCGACCACCTGGAGCGTTTCCTGTGCAAATTGTAGTATATTACGAAGGTGATTGTGTTTCACATTGTGGTTGACATGCTTAGTTGAGAGGAGAGATATGTGGTAGTGAGTGAGACAGTGAATTGAACTGGAGTTGCTTGTGCCTTTTAGATGACTGGTCAGTTGGAGAGGAAGAAGGCACAGGTAGGCGCACAATTGAGATGCTCGGGGATACATGCATTGCATAGGTGTGTGTGTGTTTGTAGGTGATGGAAGGCTGGATGTGCGAGAAGAGAATGAGGTGAAGGAAGAAATGGAGACGAGGGTGAATGTAAAATGGAAGAGTGAAGCCCCGAAGGTGGAGACAAACAAGAACCGGGATGGAAATATGCAGGAGGAGGAAGAAGGAGGAAAAGGAGGAGGAGGAGGAGGAGGAGGAGGAGG
>NW_020170966.1:1353-2381 GCF_000524195.1 Echinococcus granulosus | reverse complement strand
CCGAGTGTTAAACAAACCACTGATGGCACTACGACAGCGTGTGTGATGTGGTGAGAAAGAATCAAAAGTGGTGCGAAAGCAAACAGATTTTCCTAAAAGTGTCTAAAATCCCACTATGTTTTTTTGGGAATATAACTGACGCATTTAAGTTCTGAGGAGACCATTACAGATTTTACACAGCTGCTTATATGTAACATTGTTGGCTCTCTGTTTCAATGACGAAAATAGACTGTACACATCTTATATTTGATCACAAAAATAGGCAGTTGAAATGCACTGCATAATGAACCATGAAAGTGTGTCACTTTCCTGACAATGCTGTTTCCCCAGTTCGCACTTCCTCCATCAAATTAAAATCGGGTTCGAAATTCTTAAAAATTGCACTCGACAGTGACATAAAATCAGTAATTTCTGTTCACAATGTAAAAGTTGATGCCATTTCATGTTGACTAAAATTACCCCGGGTCAAACGACTACATTAAAATGGCTAGTTGTGGCGGAGGTGATCAATGAAGTATATAAGCCATTTAGAGGTAATAATACATCCGTTGTGTTACAACACGCTCTTGTCCCACAAAACGCAAATCAGGATTGGCTTCATTCCGGTCTGGTTCCATTACCTTCCTCAACAGCGAAGTGCCATCGTAGACCACTTCAAACATTGTATATATCGGAAGGAAAGATGACTCGAGTGGGATTTACCAATTCCCGATGAACAATTCCCATATTTTCAGTAATGCATCATGCTGAAATGCGTAGATTTTGATGGTGTTTAGAAAAGAGAAAGGCGGCAACATCTTCTGGCCTTCCGAAGTACAGTAACCGTGGTTTACTTTTACTTTCTTTACACATGGCATATACACAAGGATTGCATGTGCGTAGATGTGCAACTGTCAGAATAAGAATATCAAAACTTTACCCTAAAATTCACGGGTATTTGCTACTGCCATAGGCAGAGGACAGTCCACCCATGAGTTGGTGGCGGTGGTGGTGGTTGTGTTTACCTAACTAATTTATAACCACAACAC
>NW_020170966.1:0-1253 GCF_000524195.1 Echinococcus granulosus | reverse complement strand
CATCCGGTGTGGGCTTGAAAGCGGCGATTCCAAATTGCGAGGCTAATATACGGCTCGTGATTGTTAATCTGACCTGTGTTTATCCGGGCTTCAGTAACGATTTTTGATTGGTTTAAAGAGCAGAATATGTTTAATCGTCCATTTTGTGGTTGATAAAAATGTGTAGAGGCAAACAGTTTGCAGAAAATGAACAGCTATATTGCAAAGCAATTAAATGACTAACATTTTAATCACAATTAAATGTACAAGTCAATATATATACAAATTCCTAACAGCAATGTGATGTTATGAATAAAATGACTAATTTTGTCTGGTTGTAATTTAATGGGACAGATCTGCTTTTGATGGTAAACACCCTATTATGGTTTCTGGGCTGGCATCGTCAATTGCGTATACGTAAAGCTTGTTCTTTAATGCTTTTAATGCTAATGGATGTAAATAATTTTAGACTTTTTGGTCCAGTGTTTTCCGGTGTTAGTGATCGTTTGATATATAAATTGGAGTGTTATTCGCTTATGAATTCAAGTCTATTGAAGCGAAAGCGCATTTGCTTACAAACAACTTAAATAGAAGCAGTGTATGTGGGAGAGGTCATAATAATAATTTAGGAGGAGGAACAGACAGGAGGTGATGTACAGACGGGCAGACAGGGAGATAGAAGTGGTGCACAGGCAGTGAAGCAAAGTCAGAGAGGTGGCTGGGGGAAGCACTATGGTCTTTCCGCTACTCTACACTTCACATCAAGCCGCTATAAGTAGCGGCGAGATGTGATTGTCGGATAAGTGAGGGGGTGAGGTGAAGTGAGGTGAGTCGAGGCCAGAAAAGAAGAGACGACACGAGAGAAGACGAGAGGGGAATGGTTAGGATGTGTGGCTGTTTGCATGATCGCGACAAGCGTTGGTGTGGCCGAGCGGTCTAAGGCGCCAGGCTCAAGTGAGTTCACTTTCTGGAAATTCTGGCCCTCCGATGAGGGCGTGGGTTCGAATCCCACCGGTGACACAACCCTTGCCACCGCCACTAAGATACAAAGAAATACGTGCAATCACGTCTCGCCTACTTTCTTCTCCTTCTCTCGACATCGTACACCTTCTCTCTCCCTATTACACACCTACACACGTCCTGATTCGATGTGATTGGTGACGCTCTCCCCAGGGCCATTGCATCACCTTGCTTGCTTCAGTCTGACTGCTTCGATGTCACCTTCTCTCTCTCCCTCGGTCTGGCTGCCTGGCATTCTGACTGACTGACTGGTA
>NW_020170967.1:1216-2380 GCF_000524195.1 Echinococcus granulosus | reverse complement strand
CTGAAGAGCATATAAATGCACTCAAGGCGTTTTGCTGGTCATGAATGAGTGCCATGCTAAGAATTGCCGCAGTTCTTCCTCTTCTACTTCTTGTCGCCTATTGCTCGGGTACGTACTCATTCCTTCATTTCCACTTCATTTCCCACTCTTGACGTCACCGTGTGCTGTAATACCATGCTTGTATTAACAACAAATACAGCCCATTTTGAGTGGGCCACTTTCGCAGGGCAAATCATTGGAAGTGGCATTAGCGCTCACATTTGGTCACAAAAAGCGTGTTGCCAGACAAGTACGAATCCGAGTTCGACAATTGGGGTAGGCGCGAAATGGCATCCATAAAACTGGGTAAAGTGACAGCACGACTTTCACATGCAGGTGCAAATCATCACAGCTCATCACCTCGAGTGATGATGGATGGCGCAACGGACAATGCGCAAGTCGGGTGAGAAAGCGTCTCACCTCTAGGATTAAAGCATTGGCATTGCCTCCATTGTGGGTGTCGTGGTCGGACGCTAGTGAAATTAGGGGGTACGAGAAGAGAGGCATTTGTTTTAAGTGCGGGAGATCCAACAGCCATAATTGCATTCTAGGCATTTCCTTTGATAACTCTTTCAAATAAGTGCATTTTATAAAGAGATAAGCTGTCTACTTTTCAACGGATGCATGCAGATGCCATAAGGCATTTGTGTAAATGCATTTGTCGTAATGTGAATACTTGTTTGCACCTGAAAAGATGCGGATCCGCTGATATGGGGTTCTCGGATCATTGGAACACCAACGGGACGATCGCCACCAATGCATTTCCGTTTTCCCGGAAAAGCTGTATGTAATAAACATTTGTATGTAATTTACGCACACTTCCAATGAGGTGATAGACGACTTCTGCTCTGCCACTTAGAGTTCCAAACTCACATCACACTTGTCATTCTTTTTTGAAATGATATGGGCAGGCAGGGCAGAAGATGCTATCATCCCGTGTCATTGCTACTGTACCCACGCCTCAAATGCTACAGTGTGGGTCATTTTAATTAATTTCAGCTTATGATGGTGCTGATGCTAGACGGAACTCGGCGCCAAATGAGCATTAGAGGTGGTTCCTGTTATGTTGGCAGTGAAGTCGTCGGTTGGCCTTGCCAAATGGCTGAAGGTGTGTTAATCTCTCAT
>NW_020170967.1:0-1116 GCF_000524195.1 Echinococcus granulosus | reverse complement strand
GTCGTCACTGTTGATTGGACACAGAGCGGTAAGTGATGAGGCAGGACCACTGTTTTATTTTATCAAAAAGCCTCTTGGATGACGGCATTTTACTGTGGAGTGATTGAAAGTTTAAGTGTGATGCGGAAAGAGCGGCTGTGCAACAGATCCATGCACACATGGTCCACCGGGAGGAATTGAAACCATTGCATTGGTTTAGGTGAATCGCCAGCAATGGCGGATTGCAACGGTGAGTTCAAACGCTTGCTTGTTCCACATTTACCATGGCGTCAGTCAGTGGTGCGTTCTTTGCAGAGGAAGTTCCACTTTGTACTTGCCAAGTACTCTCATTTTCATGAAGTACTTGGGAGTAGCTGACACCAACAATGTGCTACTAAAGCATTTCTTGGTAAATATTTTTAAGCACTTCATTGGCATGCCTTTCAGGAAGTGAGGGTGAAATGGGTAAGTGGAAAATGAAGTGATTGATCATGACCAAATTGGTACCGCGGGTTTGTGGAAAAATGGCTAATTTTAGAAATTGCATTTCACCTTATATCCTTGGCGCACTTTTTTTGTACTGCATGCATACTTTGTTCACACCGGCGTTCAGTGCTCGGTGCTTAGTCCTCTCCCCGGCCGAAGCACATTGCCCCAATTCCCACTCCAAGCACACTGCTTTGAACGTGAATTTGCGCATTTTTACTCAGCAAATGAACAAACATAACAATCAGTTCACAATTGGCACTACTCGCTTTCTGGAATTGGTAGCATTACGTGAAGTAGGTGTGTGAAAAGGCGATAGTTTGCAGCATATTCTTATAATCCCAAAGTAGAGGCTTGGCACAGATGATAGAGCAACAGCATTACATTGTCAGCCGTATGAAGTGTCAAGACCATGGCAAATTACTTAGAAAGAAATAGCAAAACTACTCGGTGTTTAGTGCCTTCTAGCAAATCTTCCATGGAAGCACTCAAATGGGCAAAATATGATCTACTTTGCATTTGAGGTAGTGAATGAGCACATTGGATGATGCGAAAATCTAACTGAATGCCTCGTTCGCCGAGCTGCCAATGCCACGTCAGCATTTAAGTTAAGCGGCAAAGAATTCATTTGACTAGCCCAAGCCTGTTATG
>NW_020170968.1:1109-2376 GCF_000524195.1 Echinococcus granulosus | reverse complement strand
AGAGTCGTCAGCTCCAGTGCTTAAGTGCGATTGCGCTTTCTCCCCCCCCCCCCCAAACTTTGTATTTGTTCTCCTGATTAATATCCCCCTAATAAATATGTCGAAATTAAATCCACCGGGTTGTTCTAACCGCACTAGGAACAGAGAAGAGGAGAGCTGTGAGTCTCGCCATGCATTTGTTTAAGACGAAGTGACCTTAACCTATTAGCAAGCACTAGTAGGTAAAATTTTTGTTACTGAGTGATATTTACCAATTAAATAAGGCAGGAAAAGTAGAAATCCAGCAATTTTAGGAACGAGCATATTCCAAAGTATTGGACCGAAAGGACTTGCGCTCTAGTGCAGCGGACTTCTACAGGAAGATGAGATGAAAGCTATAGCGATCTGTTCGTGTCTTAACCCACCCTAATTTCTCCAGCGTCTATTCTATTTCCTATGTAGCTATGTGGGTGTCAAGTCTTCAGTCAGTGTACAGGGGTGATAACCTGGTGGAGACAGAGTGTTACTTTCAATTTTTTTATCAATATCGGCTTGTCATCAGCCATAGTAACGATGTGATAGTCTGTCTCAGAGAGCCCTCCCTTCATGTATTTGGGCCACCTTACCCAGCACGATGATAGCGCTATTCGATCCAATGCCTCTGGTCACATTCGCCTCCTACTCTGTGCCGATTGAATTGGTTGCCTGCACCGCCACATAGCATGCCACCGTCCAATTCCGATTAACAAGCTTGTTTAACTCTTGGCCAACAATGAGTCTTCACACACTTCACACATTCAGAGAATGGATCCATTTACCCACCAACACTGTCACGCGAACATCATGCGTGCTTAAGCTTAAATTACACGCTTTCTTCTCTACAAAAAACATCATTTATTACTATATTTGACTATTTCATCATGGCTAGTGGTCCTCTTCAATGCACGTGCAAGGAATTTAACGGAAAACCATGCTCTTATGGACCAGTGGCAAATATCAATTGACAATTAAAGTCAAATTATGGAAAATTTCAGGTGCATAATTCTGACTTTATAGAGTTAATTTTAATTTATTTAAACCGATTTCAAATTATCAGAGGTCACAAAGCTCCGCATGGGATGAGTTACACATCCTGACACCCTAACGACGAATTCCTTCCCAATACAATGCATTCTTGAGTTGGGTTTGTCACAAGATAAATCGACTAACCTACATCCCAGTTGAATTAGCAGACACCGTTGGCGACACCCTTATGTTTGGAGACTTACTTCACTACCACTGCATTGGT
>NW_020170968.1:0-1009 GCF_000524195.1 Echinococcus granulosus | reverse complement strand
AACAAAACGGAACATCAATTACATATCGGTAAAAGTTGTGCGCTTGACTTCCTACTCCCGGTGTCACATATGTTGCCCGGGTTCTAAATTAGCATATCGCAACTGACCCCGCCAAGTTATTGCACCCAAAGATATGCTAAGTCAAAATAGGTAAGAGGCAGTGCAGGTTGACCATGTACCGCGGGGAGCAGCACATTTAGTTCTCTCCAGCAAGGATTGACTTAGTTAAAAAATCAAATCAGGACTGTAAAACACCTAGAATAGTAGTCGTCGACACTTGGCTGAGAACCTGACAGTGAATGTGTTAGAAAATAATCAAAGAGCCAAAACCAAATCACGTAAATCTCACATTCTTTCAACAAATAAGGAAGCAAAAAACTTGTCGACAAATAAACTCAGGTTTGTTAAGGTGTTGGAGAAGTAAAAAATTCTTATTTGAGTAGAAGGTTTTCTTACTTTCCTTTCCTCAAAACAGACAAACCTGAGGCAGAGGATTGAACATGAAGGTTTGGCGTGCATCACTGCTTACCTAGATGAACTTTTACAATCTAAGCGAAATGTAGGATTAGAAAAAATCCGTGGCTTAACTAAACTAAACTTTTGTGAAAGCGCAGAAATTCAGGGCAAATAAAGCTATCACTGCGGTATAAATATTCAAATGACAGGGCAACGTATTCTGATGGAAATTGAAGGAAGGTAATGATGGAAATCATTGTAAAGTAAGAAAAACTCCTATGATTGTAAGCAACAACATCCTTCGCCATTGCATAGCCTGCTACGACAGCAGTGGAAAAGGTGGCTGGGATTCCAAATGGATCGACATTCACACTTCTCCTTTCGTACTACGTGTATCAAGCTTAAAAGGTGAAAAAGCAACGAATTTGTAATGATGCCACTGGGGTATGTGAAACGTTCACTAAAACCGCACTCAAATACTCACATTCCTGCAATGCTGTAAGGTTCAATAGTCTATATTTAGGAATGGAAAACAACCCCCGCCCTTCAAATA
>NW_020170969.1:1300-2374 GCF_000524195.1 Echinococcus granulosus | reverse complement strand
AGGAATTGTTGACATGGCATCGTGTGGTGCACAAATGCCGATGCGTAATGTCGAATAATGGTGACTATCACGATTGCTGCAACCCTTTAAATCAAATGCAACTGATCCTGTCTAACCTATCCACTATGCGTGCTAACTGCTAGAATTACTTTATGCAACCAGGAGCTACCAGTGTTTCATGATTCGCCGCATTAACTAGCGACTGCGCCCTTGAAAGCGATGATGCACAATGTAGGCTCGGCTCACACACACCTGTAGGAGAGCGGAGTCGTGAGCAGTGCTGTCATCTCCGTGTTGACGTGTTAGTGGCAGAAATACTGCAGTGCAGTAGTCGCAACATATCGACGCATAACTGATAATATTTTGATGCCTAATAGGCCTACCTAATGCAGAAGGAACGCACTGCCAGAGTGTAGTCACACTCTCTAGTCTGTAATGGGTGACCTGAAATAGAACGCAGGAAATGGTCATGTCTATTTTCAATCCATATTTATTAGTCTTAATTCAGTTCTATTAGTCTGTCTATCGCTGTGTCCATGGAGGGCAGGTTAAGGCACGGCAGAACTAATCTGATTAGGTGAGGTGGAATTGGATCAGTGCAGAGGAGAGTGGAATCGATGACTAGGTTTTGATATTAGTGACGCCGGCTAGGGGACTGACAGCAAGTCCCTGATAGTGCTATTGGAGTGAAGAGGATCAAGAGGGAATCAGTCACCATGAGGCTAATGAATGACTCCAGCAATAGAGCCAGAAGTAGGTAATGTTTTTAAAATCTCTATTGGTTTGATTTCGTGCGCTCGTAATTTTCATCACGCAACCGTTTTGTCAAATGACAAAGGAGGTGGTTGTGAAGGGGTGTTCGCGGAACCATGTATGCTGCTCTATGGTTGATGCATCGAAGGAGTACTTTGGTAATGTGTAATGTAGGCATCCACCTTGATTACTCATCTGCTCAGTTGGTGACGCCAAAGTGAGAGTCGAATTTAGCAGCTTGCTGTACCTGGTAACGTACACCTGCTTGACATCTTCCACGTACCAGTCGTGTACATTTCTTGTAGTCAAGGTAATAAATAA
>NW_020170969.1:0-1200 GCF_000524195.1 Echinococcus granulosus | reverse complement strand
ATGCTTTGCCTTTAAAAGGTAAAACTTTTAATGTAGGGCAATGAAATTATGATATTCTAACGTAGCTAAGGTGTGCGCAGCCAGAACAAGCGCTTTCTTGATGGCGAAGGATGATGTCTTAGAGAATTCCTGTGCCTAGAATTGCATCGAAGATAGTCAGATCATCCATTAGAATTCGAAGTTGCAATAGTGGTATTTTTAAAACCTAAATTTATTATAGGATGATATATATCGAGGGGAACACTACTAATATGAGACACATGAATAACATTTTTGATGCAAATTCTTAATGAGAGAGAGGTATTGGGATTTCACGTGTACGCTTTCACCCCACTTTGCACAAAAGGGCGGCTTTGGCACAAAGTACTCTCATTTAAATGAGCAGTGAATGCAGTCAGTGTCCTCAAAAAGCGGTAATTCAACACAGCCGCATACTAATAAAATGTGGCAGTATTGGTGGCAGGCAAAGGGACACTTACACCTGTATGTCCGCATGTGATAGTGGAGGATCCACGTGCCTCAAAAGGCCTAGTTATACAGGGCAAAATGCCACTCGCAGGCAAAAATGCGCTGATCGGCACTGAACACCTCTAAATCTAATTCCTCTCTCTTCCAACTCCTCTGTCTCATTCACCTCGCTCTTCGTTTCTCCATCCAAACCTACATCCATTATCCACCATCCATCACCCATCATCCACTTCGTCGTTGATGCTGTGGCTGCCGTAGGTGCAACTCTTACCTCTCCACATGCAACAGTCATTACAGCAGAAGGATTAATCCACGGAATGGAGGGTAAACGAAGACAATAAATAGGGGTGCATGCAATCCAACTTTGCAGTCTTAAGTACTGTATTTGTATTTACTGCCTCTCAATTCTCCGCCGTGCTTTACTGTGAATTCATTAGCTTTGCAAACCAATGCAATAATAGGCGGCAGATCAATTTCTGTCAACTTGTGCTGGAGCTCCAATTTCATTGCTGCGGATGGCTTTCTCTGCTAGGCGAATAATTGCAAAAGCAAAACTACATGTGAGGTGATAATGCACATATTTGGAATGTCCTTCACAATATAATGCTGCGTGTAAATTCGATCATAACGCTTTAGTCTTCTTTAGAACACATACACGCATTCATAATAGACGGAGGCGGCACTTCACACGAGCTTGAATGCGCCTCAACCATTCTCACCCGCTTCTTCTCT
>NW_020170970.1:1352-2363 GCF_000524195.1 Echinococcus granulosus | reverse complement strand
CTCTTGTTCAGCCTCATGTGTTCACTGGATAAATAAACATATGGTATGATTGCAGGTGCTTTTCCAAGAATTTAAAGTCTTCTAAGCAAATGGTAAAGGTGATTTTGGGTAGTTGAAACCTAAAGATTAGAGAAAAAATCTTGAGATAAAAGTGAGTGATTTCAGTCCCTAAATTTCCGTGCTAAACCGAATATACACAATTCTGACAAATGTTTGATTTGTCAGGGCACCGAAGGTATTGCGAAATGCTAAATGCAGTTAACTTGCAGAATGCATTCTCCGGTGGTGAAAGGTTGAGGGGACGAAAGTATCCTGGAAGAGATATTTTGAAGTATTTTTGGGAGTACTTTCCCTTGTGGAACATGTGACTTCAGCAACTGGCGTTAAGTCGTAAGTTTGTCTCACGTTTTAATGTAGCACCTTTTATACAACTTAACCATGTCTCTATGTAAATTAATTTGTTCTAAAAGTACAATGGTTGCTAAAACGTTGTTATGTGTCACTGAAACCTAATAGATTCCTCTTTCATTCTCAATAGTGCACTTTTCTCCCCTTTACTTGCATGTTAGGCCTTCAAATGATCAAATAATCTTGAAATCGAGCTCTGTTTGAAAAATCTAAATCATCGGCAGACGCGGGAGAGCCATTTGAGGATGCTTTTGTGGTAGGCCTTTTCTATTATCCCATGCTACTGGTATGGACGCCGTCTGTTGGCTCCCTGAAGTAGGCAAGAATGCGCATGAGACGCTGTTAATGGGGTGTGCTCATGTTGGGTCCTTCTTGAACCAGAGCAACAAATAGTGGTGCCTTGGAAAGCAGTTGGGCGTGGAAGTGTGGACAGGCGCGTTGGCCGGTCTACTTGATTTCGACTCTCACCTGGTGTCTTCGGGACGCGTGGTTCCCCTCGGTGCCGTTGTAGACGCTGCTCCCGTCTCATTGACCACGGGGCACCCTGTCTCTTCTCCGCTACTGCAGCCTATGCCATCTCTGTTGCTCACAGCTCCTTCCGTA
>NW_020170970.1:0-1252 GCF_000524195.1 Echinococcus granulosus | reverse complement strand
TGCACATTTGCAAACTATTGACAGTTTTCTCTGCACGCGTGCTAAATCTTTCATTGGAACTTAAACCTAACGATGATCCGTTGTCTCAGCATAAGAATTAGCTTCGCCTGAACGACATGCGGTTATCGCAATTTTAAATATCCCTTTGAAGAAGTGGCGTGGAAATGGTATATCTTTTTAAGCCCGACATGGAGAAGAAAATGATATCGGCTTTGTGTCCCATTAAATACAGACTTCTGATGTGGCATCATTCGGTCCTTCGCCTGGTCAGGTAGCGAGCATAAGTCCGGGTCGACTTCTGTGAGTAATCGGCTTAGGATTAACAAAGTTGTGTTCATTTTCTGCCCTTAGACAATTATTCACAAACACTGTCGCACAGACCTCATACTGACATTAAAAAGATGGCCTTCGTAAATGCGGCAAGTACGCGATCATTTCACCACAATTTGCACGAGACGAACTCAGCTCAGACAACGTTAACGAAATAGGCCGTCAATGATTTCAAGGCCACTCTCAGCTTCGCGCCACAGTCATCCGCCTTCAGATGAGTTTCGACAGGTATGCTTGCTAAATGCAACAACACAGGCCAATTCCTCGTGGACGCGCGACAGGGACGCGACGATTTAATCACAATCTGTACGAAACAAACTCAGCTCAGACAATGTTAACGAAATGGGCCGTCAATGATTTCAAGGTTACTCTCAGCTCCGCGCCATAGTCATCACCCTCACTGATAGTGCAGACGAAAGGTGGTGTGATGTCGACGGTGATGAAGTGTAAACCGCAAAGTGCCACAAAACGGGAACGCTTTTATTGAACCGCTCAAGACATTTAAGAGACTGCGTTGGCCAAAGTATACGAGGGTGAGCGGTTGGTGACGAGTGAGAATAACTTTTTGGGCGAGTTTCTTCTGTCGGGTCTTCCACAAACGCCGCATGGTGAGACTAAGCTTAAAGCGGTTTTGAAATTGATGAAAATTGCATTCTCCATGTTTCAGCTGTGGAAATGTCGTCGGGGTGCAGAACAGTATCACCATCATCTGGTATAAGAGTCACCTATCGGAGGAGGAGATAGAGCAAATGCTGAATGATGCGGAGGAAATCAATCAGGAGGACGAAAATGGGAGGAGTAGGATGGCAGCGAAGATTGATTTAGTTGACTATATCTAGAAAATGAAGGGGAATTCGGAGAGCGACGAGATGAAGTAAAAAACATCAGAGGAGTATCCACGAAATGCAATTGTGATGTGTGA
>NW_020170971.1:1287-2361 GCF_000524195.1 Echinococcus granulosus | reverse complement strand
TGCTTGTAGGTAACTGAGGCAGGCAGTAGAAGATCGCAGCACCTATCAACAGAACTCAATCTATTTAATTCTAATCCCTCTTTTACGTCCACAGCCACCCACTATTTTCTTATGATAAGGAAATGGCTGGTTTTCGGTGTTGCTATGTGGTATTTAAAAATTTCTGTGAACATAGGGGATTGGCGTTTGCTTTGCTTGTGGGTGCTTCATTTGATGCGATGCATTTGAAAATATTGGACCACAAATTTACCTCCATTACTCATTCAATGTCGATGAACTTAATTTGGTTTATCTGGGCCATCAGATCTCGCATTTTGCAGGGCTGGATTTGTGAAGTTCGCTGCATAAGTGGATAGGTAGGTAGGTGCGTGGATGAGTGGTTAGTGGAATAAAAAGAAGTGTGTGTGAATTGAATTGGTCTTGGATTGGATCATATTGGCCTGCATGTTGGGCAGTGTTGACAGTTGATATTAGAAGGATGGTTAGGAACACAAGGGAATTTATAAAAGAGCAAGGTGGAGGCAGAAGGAGGTGTTTTCTTTCCTAAGAAAGGTCAGCAATTAATTGCCATTTGGAAGGCACTTTTACTTGCTTCAGAATGTCACGTGATGATCAATGTTAACACTTTCGAAATTGCTACTGATATTTAGAACCGCGTCAGCGTCGTGTATGTAGGAGGGACCACAGCGTATGCAGACGGTGACTTACAGTTTTGATCTGAGAATGAACAAGGTAAATATCTCCAAATACTCACGAAATAGAAAACAGTCGCGTTTTTACTGTCGCCCATGCTAACTGGATAGACTAGACTAGACAATCTGTTTGGACTACATTATTTTCCCCTTTCCGACAAGGCGGCAAAACACCTGCAAAACAAGTGTGCTGGAATTTTTTTTTTTGCTGAAAGAACATGCAGCAAGGGTCTCTGCAAGCAGTACTTGCGCAATTCGTGCTACTATGTTGAGTCAAATTTACCAGCTTCAAATGTGATTTAACATTCTACTTCTGAGAGTAGCGATATTATTAAAAAAGAATTTTGCATTCCACAGACAGGATACCGATGTAATAATTCAA
>NW_020170971.1:0-1187 GCF_000524195.1 Echinococcus granulosus | reverse complement strand
ATGCATTTGAATGACTCGCACAAGTTCTTGAAGTTAACGAAAAGGAATTGTGCTCATCTTGTCCAATCAAATTGGCTTGCATGACGGGCAGTGATGACTGGTGACTTGGGAAGGGTGGTTAGGAGCACTGAGGGATTTATACAAGAGCAGAGTGAAGACAGAAGACGGTCTTTCCTTTCTCGAGAATTGCCCTCATTTAGCTGTCATTTGAAAGGCATTTTTACGTGCTTCAAATTTTGCATGATGACCAATCGTACCACATTCAAAACTCTTACTGTTACTTTGACTTGCGTCAGGGTCAATCACCTGGCCGAGATCACCGCGTAGCCTGATGGCGAAATTTAGGCTTGATCTGAGAATGCATAAAGTAAACAACTCTAGAATATTCACAAAATAGGTAGCATGTTTGTTTGTACTGTCACCCATGCTGATAGGTTAGATGCGAACAGTGCATTGGATCAGCACCATTCCGACTAGGTGAAAGGAGGGATGTGCAGGTGATTTTACCTCAGGGATTTACCCATTCCCAAACCATGTATCAAGTGTTAAGCCTGAAGGCAGGCAAGAAATTGTATTTGGCGTGCTTGTGATAAAATACCTTTCAAATGCTACTTCGTGTATTTTCACTGAGCACAAGCAGAATGGGGAGGTTTGATTTATCTGTCAGCAAAGCACACTGAGCAAATCAAAGAGACTTCCATACCGACGACACAAAGTACAAATTGTGCTATGTGATAGAATCACATATTCGTCAGGTCATCCATCCCACGCAAACGTGGTCCTAGTGGAAAGCAGAGATTGGTCTACCAAATAGATGTCAAACGGGCAATTAACCAATGGCACATTCAGATACCCATTTCTCCAATCTGATTGGCCCCTTCATGGTCAGTAAAGTGCACAATCATCATGGGAAGGCAAATAGCATTGGCTCTAGGCGAGGTTGACCTGAATTTATATTTGGCCCTCATGTACCTCCAGTTGGCATTTCATAAGCTAATCCCGTGAATTAACCGAGGTGAGTTTTTTTGCTTATTCTGCTTCACCCGAAGTGGTAATGCGATTTTCTTGCTCTTCTTTCGTGCATTCCTATCCTCTTACCTCTTCCTCCACAGCATGGGCTGTGTTATTTCCTGTGGCCTGAAGCTCGTTCTTCAAATCCTAAATATCATCCTCTGTGTAAGTGATTT
>NW_020170972.1:1341-2357 GCF_000524195.1 Echinococcus granulosus | reverse complement strand
TTGTCCGCTGAGTTGGCCCCAATTGTAGGCGCTGACTGTGGCTCTTCGCGCCTCGCCAACGCCGAATCTAAGTGGTGCATAGCCATCAATTTGCTATGCAGTCACTGTCGATTCATTAGGATTCCATCTCGAAATATGCAAAGCTTGCTAAAACAAATTCTCCCCCTTGATACCCTAGATGCAATGAAATTATTTGGCTAAATGAGTTAAAGGACTGGAGTGATTAAATCATTCATTTTGTAGCATAGGAAATTCTGAAAAACGAGTGGAGACTACGCTGAAGTAATGTTGATGAAGCACTTGAGCACTTCCTAGTTGGGGGTGTTTGCTAGTTAGTAAAGCACAGGGAATACAATGCTTTCAGTAAGAGATTTACAATTTTTATTAACTAAAGCGTTTTAGAGCATCTCTATGTGTAGCGTTTGTAGGATCCAGGTGAACAAGGGTGGATTTTTCATTTAGGAGACATTTTATTGAAATACTTCACTCCATCGCTTATAAGTTCCTTCTGAGAGTTTCTGTCAAGTGAAATCAAATGAATGATGCAGTGGTGTCACGTCGCAGGTGAACACCACAGGATGGAAAGAAGCGATTGTGCTAGTGGGACCCTAACATCACTGTGGAATAGTGGATGAGTGCAGTATTGAAGGAGTTGGTGTAATAGAAGCATGAAATCACCTGGACACTAACTGGCTGACTGGCTTTCGTCCAGGACTAATAGCGAATGCACAACCGCATACCCATATCCCTGTCATTGTCGAGGAGGTAGCTGGCCTCACACAATAAGCACTCCCGTGGTCGGCCATGCTTTCACCGCCACCACCTCCGTTATCCACGCCATTTGATTGGCGCAACTTGCCATTGTGTCTACTGCGACCTAGACTGAGACCTTCGAGTTGCCTTACATACAACACACGATGATGCCTGGACAAGACCTCATTATCAAATCTGCATTTAGTCAGTGGTTGTTCCGAATTTCATAATGTTAGCAAGTCAATTCCACGGAACGTGGATAT
>NW_020170972.1:0-1241 GCF_000524195.1 Echinococcus granulosus | reverse complement strand
GGTGTTGTCTAAATACCGTGCTAGTAGAGAGCGTTGCAAGCCGTAGGCACTCGCTCCGTTTCATCCCATTCCAGATAATCCCCTCTCCCAACCTCCTCTCCACTCACCGTTGGATTACTGATGAATAAAAGAAAGAGTGGAAGGGGCTGCAGCTGCTTGAGAATGGCGTGGATTGCCATAATGGTCCAAAGTGGAGAGGAAATGGAACAGCTGCTTCTGCTGATGCTTCATCAGCACTCTGACATAAACAGTGGAGGCGGATGCTACCGACCGCTGAATGCTGCTACTTGCAGCATGAGTAACCACCTTGCTCAACGCATTAAGCATGTTGGCACGATATGTAAGCGCCTCCATTAATCCGTGCTCCCTTCACAAGCCGTTGCAGCCCTATCGATATCGACTTTGCCCTCCGACTCCACGCAATACAACGTGTCATCTGCGTGCACTTCCAGCCAAACCTCCAGGTGCCCTCGCTTTGGTGCCTTCTCTCCGTGGATCAGATTCTCATTGAACGCAGCAATGACAGGAACACTGGTCACCTAGACAGACGAATCCGGTGGTGGAAGCGACATCATGGTGCCCCTCTTCACTGGCAACATGGCTGCCCAGTGCACCAGCAGTTTTCAATCGCACACTGATTGAAGGAAAGAAAGGAAGAAGAGAAGAGATGGGATGATGGTGAAGGCGAACGTGAATGAGCATATGCATGCGAACGCGATCCTCCTCTCGGAGCAGTGGAAAGTGTTTTCAGCACTTTGTGGAAGTATAGGCAATCGAAGTGGCGATGGCAAAGACGCCTTATCTCCTACGTAATCCGCACAGGCGTGTCAAGTGTTCTTATAACTACCACCTAGATGCATGCAAATCTACTCCTCTATTCATTCCATGACAATTCTTTGCGATGCAGTGGACTCAATCCTGCAATCCTTGCATGCCGAGTGGTGCGTTGCAATCAGTCAGAGCAATTCCAGCTTCACACTCAACCTAATGACCCGCGAATCTTTCGTCGTGAACAAATGCAGCAAAAGTAGTCGTCTTCCTCAGACCGTGCATATCCTGCCCACTCCTCACCCACCTCCTCAATTCTATCCTTTTCACACAGCGCTACATGTGTGAGCAGGTATCACAAAGTGACGCCGATTACATGTCACTCAACTGACATGTCACTTATAACTCAATTATCAAGGCGTTACATTAAGGAGAAAGACAGCCTTACCAACCTTGCATGTCGTGGCGTTGGC
>NW_020170973.1:1270-2355 GCF_000524195.1 Echinococcus granulosus | reverse complement strand
GCAGTCGACAGCAGAGTATTTTGTGATCCTGTTGGAGTTGAAACGGCAAGAAGGCTTGAGTGAAGAAACAAAATTTCGAGTAATTTCCTAGTGGCTGGAATCAAGATGCAACGAGTGAGATGTAACTGAAAGAGCAAAGATATTTGCATGAATGATTTCGAGGGTTGACTTGACCAGACTGTCTTATTTTAAATCGAATATTAGAAATTTGTGAAGGAACATTCAAAATTGTTTATTACAGGTAAGCACTGTGAATAAGTGAACAGTTTGGAAGATGTGATTGCAAATGATAAAACTCTTGTTAGATAAATAATTGATTCATGAAGGCAAGCAAAATGGATAAGGGATGAGTGACTTTACGATGAATAGATCTGGACCAGATTGATGGATTAGAGGATGGATAGATGAATAAATGAATTGATAAATGGTGATGGATAATGCGAGATTGATAAAATGAACACGGAATGGATGGATGTATGCAGGGGTGCATGCACGCGGATCGAGTATAGGCTGGTGGATAGGTGAATTTGGGAATCATAGCTACGACTTGACTCTAACTAATGTGCTTTTATAGATAGCTTCTCCCTTATTTCTGTTAGAATACTCAGCGGCTACTTTGCATGTCATCTAATGAAGTCAGACGGGAACGCGATGGAGCAGAAGCCTGGCCCTTCCTCCAATTTTCCATCAACTCACAGTGATTCGTAGATCAATTAGCTTGCTTTATTCACACAAGATGTAAAATTTTTGGCTCAGAGATGAGCCTGTACTCTCATCTAAATACCTTACCGCTTCCATCATTTGCTGAAGAATGAATGAATGAAGGACCCTACGTGCATTGTGCATTGAGAGGCCATTGAGCAAACTTGAAGAAGCCGTCGGGATTGGTGCAACGCGTAGAAGATGAGTGCACCTGCGTAAAGAGTTTGAAGGTATTCATTTTTGTGCTTTGCTCGCGCTTAAATGCAATGCTTTGATTAGCGTTGTACATCACCTCCTAGGTTACGCGGGCACTTGAGACTTCGTTCTTATATTTCTGATAGGCAGCATGGACTGCTGAATATGCCGGTGGCCCATCCCTTCTG
>NW_020170973.1:0-1170 GCF_000524195.1 Echinococcus granulosus | reverse complement strand
AGACAACGGTAAACGTGCTATTGCATGTTTTTATGGTAAAAAGTCGTCGTTGAAGAAAATGCATTTACATGGCCATATACCACTGAATAAAATGCGCGATAAATGCTAACAGTAAAAAGACATTGTTTCCATATAATGCAATTACTGGCTGTTTGGCCAAAAAAACTAAAATGAATGTTATTATAAATTTTGCTAAAAATATTTGTGCAAGAATTTGGCGCATTCAATATCGTAAGTTCTTTCCTTTTTAGGACGTTTTGTTTTGTATGAATTTGTCAGAGATCGTGTATTCTGCTTCTTTAGCTTGGGAACGGCTCACTTGAATTTGCATGTGCGTACATGAATTGTTTGCGGCGGTGGCTCAGAGGTTATGAGATGAGAGTACCATTTGGTACTTTGCTAAACGTGTAAGAATGAATAAGATAAAGTTTTGGCATCGCAGGTGAAAAATTCACAACTCTCCGAAATCTGGCGAAGAAAACATTTCTACAAACATAATTGGACTCCGTACAAATAAACGGACCCGCATCGCACAACTCTGCACTCAGCCAATAACCGTTAAACAAAATATATGCGATCTTACAAGTGTAAACCACCTGAGTGAGTGATTAAATGAGCAACCTTTTGCCTCAATGATTTCGGCCTCCTTTGTATAGTTTCGTACAAATCCCTCTTTGCTGCGTACACACTCTTATTCTTTGATTTCCCCTCTATTTAACACCTCATCCTGCTGCAATGTTGGTACATTTGTGCCCTAAGAGGGAACTTCCTTACCCTCGCATTTGCCCATGCATCATCTGAGTATGTTCGAATATCTTCCTTCAAGGCTATTGCAAATTTGGTTATACATAGTTAGTTACTGAGAGATTCCTGGGTCAGGCATTGGAAATTACTCCTTTGAAATTACTGATCTATACGCCATCTTCCATCCTGGAGTCAAGACTAGCACTTTGTTGGCGCAGTTGATCAAGAAGCCTATTAACGACCGCTTGAGAGGAAAGTCTGCTGCAGCAAGAGTACTCGTGGATATATTTGAGCTAGACTCCAGTGTAAGACAGGCCAAAAGATCTTATAATTGCCTCCACCTGGTCGAGAATTGTAGGATAGAGCTGCCAGTCTACTGGTGCGAAGACGATCAACATTCACTACACATTGGTAACCTCGACGTAA
>NW_020170974.1:1184-2352 GCF_000524195.1 Echinococcus granulosus | reverse complement strand
CTATGCCTGAACAAACTACAAGACACTTCGCTCGAGTTACTCAACCAAGATACTTTAGTTACCGAGTGTCAGTTATAGCCGTCAAATAGCTCTCCACTTTTCTGGAAATTCAATTTTGCTCAAAATCTAAGCTACAAGTTGAACGTGAATAAAGTGGTTCTATCATCCCGACATGAATCCTACGGCAGTCATAACTAGGCTTTCCTAGGAGCAACTAATTTTATGCGCATCTAGTTAAAAATAAGGTGAGATGAATGAATCCGTACATATCATCGTCTAAATTAAGAACATTCGACACATTATTTGTATAAGCAGATCCAATTTTAAGGCGTTAACATTACACTCGTCGCAGAACGTTGGCTAGGGCTGAAATGCAATAACTTAGCAAAATTGCCCATTGAAAGTGGCAGGCAGAATTAAACTAGGCGGAAAAGACCCACTGCTATCATATGGTTTTTCATCATCGTGTTCATGGTCTTGCTACACACTTTGTAGTATTTGGTCTTCAACGCAAACATTGTTTTTCGACGTGATGTCAAATCTAACAGTACTGAGCTAATCCAAATAAAAATAACTCAGGATCCTGGATGTCAGTAAAAAGAGTAGTTCACAATTGGCACGCAATCAACAGAGATCACTGATGTGCTGTGAGCAGCATGGCCCATGTATTGTTGTAAGCCACACCGCCTGTGGAAATATCGGTATATTTATTGCGATCGTTGAGGCTGATACCGACACCAATCTTCGCGTTGACATTGTCCTTAAATTAGCATATTATCTTCGGTTGAGTGGTCTCTCCATCCCCACCTACGCTATGATGGGCGAATCACGAGAGTGATGATGGAGGGTGGAAAGTACGAAAGCCGATCTGAAAGTGCATGAGCACGTGCATCACGCGGAACGGATGGAGGTGGTGAGTATGGTATAAAAGGCGGCACAACTCAGCACACAAGCCAGTATCACCTAAAGCAAGTAGACAGCAGAGGAAATGGGATTCGGGAGTTGGCCAAGCCCGTATGCGTTGAAGCTGGTAACTGTGGGTGAGAGCAAGCACGGTTCACAATGTGTGAATCCATGTGCATGGCCGTCCTTGGTGGTGCCGCAATGTGAGCAGCCATGTGCGTGGCCATCTGTGCTGGTACCCCAATGTAAGGAGCCGTGTACGTGG
>NW_020170974.1:0-1084 GCF_000524195.1 Echinococcus granulosus | reverse complement strand
ATATCGAGGTCCTACCCACCGACTTTACATACCTCTTCCATCAAATATTGTCACCCTGGACCAATTATCATGAGCAGCCTTTTTCTCTCCCTCTACTTTTATTTGTGCCCTAACACAGACGCTTGCTGACTGACGTATAGGACCTGTTGTGAGATCTCTACTTACTGCTATTTGATGTCTCTTTTCTCCCATTCTTTTGTGTTTACACATCAGTCCCTGTTAGTCCTAGCCCCTGGAACACATGCAAGTGAACAAATGTAAGGAGGGTTAGGAGAAAGGAATTATGTCCGCGTAAGTAGGCATGAAAGATGGGCATCAAAAACAGCAGAAAACTGAAGCAAGTAGTAGAAGGCGGGTGAGAACAAAATGAATGATGAGAATGAGTGTTCCCGATTGCTAAGCCATTCCCTTTCCCAGCGAGTTAGAACGAAAAAGTCTCTTTTGTTAATTTTTATTAAATAATTTTGGGTTAGATTTTTGGTGGTAAAATGCTCTCGAAGATTGCACACGAAAAATTGTAGTCTAAAAAAAGGCAGTGTACCGCCACTCAATGGAGACATCGAGTTTTGTAAAACGGAGGTTCTCGCCGGAATCCTCTGTATTCAGTGTCATATCGGGGCGTTGCGAATGCTCAAGGCGATGGTGAACGGCTGATCGCAGCTTTATTTGTCACTTTGTCACTTGATACTGATGTTGGTCGATTGCTCTACCACCACGGCAACAAAAACAACAGCAAAGTCTCCTCGTGTCATCTGCACTTGATCAACATTTTATCAACATAAAAGCAACGAAGGAGAGGTGTATGCTGCGAATGGGGGAGTTGGTAATGCACATTAACCGAAAAGCAGCCAATGATGTCAACATTTGGCAAATACCCTAATCCCCTCGTCTGTAGATAGGATATTAGCAAATGAAGCGACACTGGCTGTAGATTATGTAAAATAAAATCAGTTGCTGAACTGTCCAGACATCTATTTGTTAAACACATGATACCAGCTTCATTTCTCCTCAAGTTGGATGATTTTAATGCAGACACGACTAGGCAGTTCTGAAGTGTAAATACCCTAGTATGGAGGAATGAAAT
>NW_020170975.1:1316-2348 GCF_000524195.1 Echinococcus granulosus | reverse complement strand
CATGCTTGGTAGTCCGCTTACCACTCCTTCCTACCGCCTATTAGTAGGACGCTCTTCTCCTCTTTCCACGTGAGCAGCTTGACGAAATTTCCTGCACTTGGCGCTTGGTGCAGCTCCAAAGGTGAACTCCCCTTCGATAAAATGCATCACATGGATGTGCGCATGTCGAGTGGAAGGCATGAGAAAGTAGTGTATGAAGCAGATGAGTAGAAGGATGGAGAAGGTAAGGACGAGAACAGCACAGACGGCAAGCGGAGGCATTTTATCGGAGAGGAGTTCGGTTTTGGCGCTGCACCAAGCGATGAAGAGGACGAGAGAGAGGGTGACGAAGATGAGTGCTGTCTTCCTCTTTATGCTTTAAATGAAGAACTCACACCGATTTTTTCTTCTAAATAGGGGACAGTGGCCTTGACCGATTGTGTGAGACGATGGCACCAATTGCTGGCAGAGTGACAAATTGGCAGTTGTGAGTGATTTCAAATACAGTGCAATTCAGCGTGATGCAAGATGAGTTGGTAAATGGAGGGGTAGAAGAAGGCGAGGGGAGTGATTAAGCGGTCTGATGGATAGACGTATGGGTGGATGGATTGTTACATGGAGGACTAGATGGACGCAGAGTGGGAGGAATGAATGAAAGAATGGATGAATAGTGGATGCATGGTGGGATAGGAAATGTAAGGAGAGATGAAAGGTCAAATAAAATGAGGGATGGATCAACAAATAGATAAATAAATGTATTGATGAGTGGACACGGGATGGGTGGATACGAGAAGGATGGGTATAGGATGGATCGATGGTTGGATGGATACGTGGATGCGGGATGGGTGGATAGATAGACGGTGTGATGGATGAAGCGATGCCTCGCACTTTACCAAAAATAATCCAAAATATGGTACACCGGACTCAGGGCTCATGGCATCGCAAAGGAATCATCGAATTCTTCATTGTATCTACCGCTGTTCAACCAAATGCCCTACAATTCCAAGTTTACTCTCAAGAAGGACAGGATTCTCATTTCTGACATATTCTCCC
>NW_020170975.1:0-1216 GCF_000524195.1 Echinococcus granulosus | reverse complement strand
ACCTTTTTACCTGCAGTGCTTTCACTCTTTGCTAGACCCTCTAGTCTAGAAATGCGATCTCACGTTGAATAGGAGTGGAGTTGAGATGACAGAAAAGTTGGGCATTAAGAAGCACGAAATCACGACATGATTTGCATTACAAAAGCGTTTTTGCAAGCTGAAGTCATCGAATGTTGGTGCCATTACTACTGCAATATTTCGATCAGGTAGCTTAAAGAATTTATCTCTCTGATACGACACGAAATGTCATTAGTTGACATAAATAATTCTAGTTCTTTTTAAAAACATTTTTTAAAAGTGTGTATTTTTTTGCAGACACTCTTAATCTACCTACCTACTCCTACAGAAAACACATATTGTTAAGGAATACGTCCACGAGGGGACTCCTGAGACACTGCAGTGATTGCTTAAAAGAACCGTGCGAGGTCATACCACTCGTCTCCCTTGAAGCACGGTGATAAAAGGAGCCATGGCACAGAAGATGAGGTTTTGATTTGTCATGCAGGCAATTACTGCACTCAATTCTTGACACATCAACACAATTACGGCAAAATGGCTTCACAATGAAGAGTCTTCGTGGTGTGCTGACGGTCTGCTCGACAGACCGAAAGATCACAGCGTACTGAACGGCAAGTTTATGCAGTGTAAGAAAGCAAAAGAAGACAAGTAAGCTTACTGGACACAGCAAGACAACAAAGCGCGTCTTTCGACAAATAATTTGGCTTGAGGAGCTTTTACAGCCTTTCACCCTTCTAAACAGTTGCCGCACTCCACCATGCAAAATGAAAGTTGTTTTGTGGAATTGTTAGAGTGCCAAAATGAAATGGTATGCGAAATCTTTCAGGCGACATTTCATGACATGAATTGCCATTCATGCAAAATGCCTTTTATGAAATGAAAAGCATGATGTATGGCAGTTAAAATTTGGTGAAAGTGGAATAGCTATGAAAGTGAAGGAAAATGAGTAGAAGCAGACGGCTCACTGCAATATTCCCCATTCAAAGCGCACTGTAGATTCGATCGCTTCAATCTGTTTTCCCGTACTATCCTCGCTTACACAGGAAGCGCATACATCTGCTTAGCATTTTGCATCTCTACATGTACACACCTCTTCTCTCCTCTACATGCATTCCAGCTCGATTCCTCCCCATGCTAATACTGATATAAGAGACGACGTGTGCGATGATGGGAAGTATGACGTTGGAGACTGCAGATG
>NW_020170976.1:1142-2346 GCF_000524195.1 Echinococcus granulosus | reverse complement strand
CCCGTCTGCAGGAAGCTTGAAAGAGAGAGCATAGTGACCCTCTCCATTTTATGAAGACATGCGAGAGGAAACGGCGCGTGCGTTTGTTGGCAGAGCCGTTGAGTACTTTTACTAAGGCATTTGACCAAAGGACGCAGCTGGCAGGTCTATACTTCTCCCTTGATCGTGGCCCCATCTTGAAACTGTGATTTGATGCATTTTTCTTCTTCTCAATGAAACCTACTTGACTTTGAGCAACTTCTGGGTCACTTTGGGTTTTGTTAGGTTGCTTTAAAGGATTATTTAATGGGAGAAAGAAATATGTATTAAATATGACGATTAGATCGTGCACTTCGGATGACACTGACTACTTTTCTCGCGTCATTTTGCTCTGCATCATCATTTGGCCGATCTTTCGATGGGGACTCGATGTTGTGCTGTCTTATCGTTTCGTTTTCTTCTCGCGAGGTAGCTTTGGAAAATATGTGTGAACTTGGTGGCAATGCATTTTTCTTCTTCATGAAACATACTGGAAAGTGTGCAATAATTTGGTCAAAGGTCTGCTCAATCCTGGAAGGAGTCTCGAGACAATTTTGCTTGTAAAATTCGTTTTTTTTTATTCTGATTTCTTCGTTATCCATCTTGATTATTCCTGAATAATATAACGTATGGGGAGTGTCAGTAGTGTAAGATCGCTGTTGATGCAAATGATGTTGATGCTGCCCCATCTCGAATGCCTCCTTCCCATCAATTCAGATCTCTCGCTTTGAGCCAATTTTTAGGCACATTTGCAAAGTATTGACAGGTTTCTATGTTCACGTGCTAAACCTATCATTAAAACTTAAACTCGGCAACGATTCATTGTTTCAGCAAAGGAATTGGCTACGTCTAAATGACTTGCGGTTATCGCAAATATAAATGTCCTTTTGAAGAAGTGGCGTGGAAATGGCACACCCTTCTAAGCTCGAGATCGAGAAGAGGATGATATCGGCTTTGTGTTCCATTAAATGCAAATCTTTGCTATGGCATGATTTCGCTCTCCGCCTCCACAGGTAGCGAGCGTGAGTCCGGGTCGACTTCTGTGAGTAATCTGTTTCCTCGTTAACAAACTTGTGTTCATTTTCCACCCTTAGACAATTATTCGCAAACACTGTCTCGCAGAGCTCGTAATGCTTTTAAAATGATGGTTTTACTGCCGTACTTCTTTTTTTAGGTCTTAATTTGC
>NW_020170976.1:0-1042 GCF_000524195.1 Echinococcus granulosus | reverse complement strand
GAGGTGTGAGGTTGCGTTTTTCCGATTTTAAGACATTTATATATCATCTAACTAGTTGCAACTATCCCAGCCATTTAGGAGAAAGAACCCACGCCGTGTTTCCAAGTGATCAAGGTCGCAAATGTTTGACATTCAGCAGAACCAAATACCGCAGAACGTAATTCCTCCTGTAGAACTCCAGCACAAACTCAAAGTGATCTTTTGACCAGTGAGGTGGATGGTGAGTTGTTTGGGCATAACACAAGGAAAGTCGACACAGGAGTAACTCCCTCATCAGTTGCCATACTGTGATTAGAGAAGTGAAGTAATGGGCAAGAAATTGACTTTTAAGTCCTTACAATCTATTTGTTGGTGGATTGGAAACCCACGTGCTCACTGTAGACGCGACGGACAAGTGGTTAATTCTGCATTGTCAACACTGGACTGTCCGCCTCACCTCAGTGCCTCTCTTTCTCCTTTATTTTTAAAGGACAGACCTTGAAGGAAGGAGGAAAGGACTGAAAGTAACCCGACAGTGGGTACTTTGTTTAGCAAATGGCAGCTTAAAACTGTCGGTACAAAGTGCGGCTAGGCGCAGCTGCTTCAGTGCACAACCAGGTGTGAATACGGATGCCTTGCGCCAAAGTGCCTGTCTCTGTAAATGGGCATATCATAAATCAGAAGCATGTCAGACTCTTTAAGCACAAGCATCTTGGCGCACATGTGGTTTACATGACATCCGTCTGTCTCTTTCAATTCTACAGCTTGCAGACCGACAAGCTCAAAGTATCTATTACCCGCCATTCAGCGCATAGTTCGTTCCCTGATGATACCACCCAAGCAGTCGGTCACTCGTCAGCTACAATGAGACATGTTGGCTTGTCGTACCTCCCACAGGTGTGCCAACTTCTCAAAGAAATTCGCTATTGGGTGCAAGCCAATTCCATTTAGCAAGACGAAATAACACATGACGAGGTGTTTTTGCCTTTGAATTACATGAAGGAAAAAGACATGCCAACAACATCTAGTTTATTGGCAATAATTGTGATAATCGGAAGCTCGT
>NW_020170977.1:1143-2345 GCF_000524195.1 Echinococcus granulosus | reverse complement strand
AACAATTTTAACGAAAGTCTGGATGTTGGGAAAGAGTTGGTAGACTAAATGTAATGTCCAGAGACTTCCCAGAAGACGAAGAAAGAAGACACAATACTCTGGTAAAATATATATTTTTAGCACAGAGAAGGTGTTTGGGGCATTGGCATGGGCCGAAGGCCAGCCCACCCAGTGAGGTATGAGTGGGCAAATTCAAGAGCTCAAAAGTGGTGCCTCACCGATATGGAGGGATAAACCACCACCAACGTGTTACATAGCCTCCCTCCTCTTTTGAGTGTCGTCGTCCCCGGCGCTCCCGCACGTCAACCTTCCGCGTCAGCCATTACAATGCAGTCGGTGCTATAAAGAAACACCCACGAGCCGACCGTGCCAGTCACCAAATTAGCGTGCAACTTCAACGTCGCTGATCCCTCTTAGCGGCTTGACTGGATTTGGAGTTTCGTCCGTTTTGGGGACTTGATTCAGGAAAAGGGATTGTGCTGGCCATAATGCATGTCCATAGATGGATGTAGGAACACTGGCCTAAAAGTAGATTTGTGTAAGGAAAGACGGGATTTAATACAGGTGCATGGGGGGTAGTAGGGAAAATCCGTAACGAAACTTCCAGATGTTTCACGGCTAGTGTCGCTTCAGTTGTTAGACTGATGCCGGGGAAGACGTCAACATCAACCCTTCTATTAGGGGTTATCACCATTCTCCCATCCATAGCATATGTACTTCTTCCCCTCCACTGAGGTTTATCACGCAAAAGTGGAACATTAGGATTGCAGCGGCATCGAAACAAATTTCCTTTGATCCTGTGAGGCAATAATTTCGCTTCACCTGCCCAGCTATACATGATTTGCTTTAGACTTTAAGCATATAGTCTTTGTTTTCTTGTACCTACTTCTAACAAAGTTATTTTTTCGTCGACTTAATGAGGTAGTTGATCAACATCTATTCGCAATAGCATAGACAGGTAAAAGAATAGGTAAACAAATAGCCTTTAAAAGCAGAGAACTAATATAACTCTATTTCAATACTTAGTGCTTTTGGGGGACGGGTGGGGAGGAGGATTACCATTTTGACGCACGCCATTACTGAGTTATGAGGTGGCAGATGAATTACACCATCAACACCATAAACTGATCGCCCTTTCCTCGCTCCCACCGCACCCGTGTTCCTTTTTAGAGTCCAGAAGGTGCCAGTCAATTTCGAGAAGT
>NW_020170977.1:0-1043 GCF_000524195.1 Echinococcus granulosus | reverse complement strand
CTGCAGTAGGTAGCTACCTTTATGTCGGAACAAGGTATCAATCACCAGTGAATTCAAATGAGCCGTCACAAGGTTGCTGCCATCGTTACAATTTTCATGTGCCCTTTTTTCTTAGGACTAGCCATTCGTACATTTACATTATAAGTCTTATTTGGCAGACAAATAAGAATTTTGGAATACTGAGAGGTGAACACAAATGCTGCTACACAGTTTTATAGGTTGGGACAACTTGCCCAAATCGGTTAGATTGCTTATCATTTGGCAACGTCTTATAGCTCACTTAAGTTTATTGTGGGAGTTTGTATAAAAGCTATAGAAGTATATGCTATGCCAACATATTATTGACTTTGCTATCCACTATCATGTGGAATTTGACTTAGGAAACCTGTGTCCTATTCACAGCGGTCTAAATAAAGTTTCGTAAGCGTACAAAGTGAACTCTGATGCTATTCCCAATAAACCAATGAGGTTGCTCCTCTAGAAATGCCCTCACCTCCTGCATTGCTGTCGTGTTTATGAAGGCAGTGCTTCGAGGCATCGTACACCCATTTTAGGATCAGATTACCCTTTGCACCTGCTTGCTCCTCATCCTTATAAACCCATTACCACTTCACCAACAGATGAAAGCAAAGTCTTCACTAGTCTCCTCCCCTCAGATCCCAGATATCATGCCCTTTTACACATAAGTCAGCCAGTATAATGAATTTTTTAAAATTGCAAAATTCAAATTAATTGGGAGGAGAAAGCGAAGGCATTGGTGAAGCAAAAGACAAATTTACTCAACTGTCCTTGAGGCGCGTGCAACGGTTATCGAGGTTTGGGATGGTAACGTCGACATGAAATGGCATCTAGGTAGGGCAAAATAGGGTACTTGGTGAAAGTTGATAGGTTTTTATATTGAATGCTTTCATAATTATCTGTCCCTCCTATTAATCGTTTTGAGCTCCTTCGTAGCATCATTTGTTTTGGAGATCTAAATGTTGCTAGCATAAAGAATAAGTAAGTGCATCTTACAACAAACGCGGAACAGAAATCCTCCTAAG
>NW_020170978.1:1236-2341 GCF_000524195.1 Echinococcus granulosus | reverse complement strand
AGTAGTTGGCAGGCAGCATACAATTAGTGCAATACTATGCCTTGCTGTGCCAATAATTTATCACTCTCTCAACTTATTGTCAATCTACCAAATCTGTCATCCTATTTGGCAACTCAGATGAGTGTAGAGACCCTTAGTTGTCTCAATTTATGATGGAGGCGCTTGCTTTTCCACTTCTAAATAACCAACATTCTGGTAGTCGTAGAACGTCTGTTATTGCTGTGTAAGGGGTACCGCCAACCCACA
Organism: Echinococcus granulosus; assembly: GCF_000524195.1. NCBI lineage: Eukaryota > Metazoa > Platyhelminthes > Cestoda > Cyclophyllidea > Taeniidae > Echinococcus > Echinococcus granulosus. The sequence goes on along the minus strand of NW_020170978.1, from coordinate 2,095 downwards.
GACGCCCCATTTTAACAAGGTGAGAGGTAAGCTGGGCAGTCTTAACTGTGTGTTTTCAGCATCCCTAGTTTCCACCTCAGAACTTTGTCGCGGAAGCTGTGCTCACTCGCTTCATTCACACAGGGGTAGATGAAGTCCTGTAATTTTGATTGAAGACAGGACCCAACCAACAGTAGACATGATCCGCTCCTTGGCCATGCGCACGTGAAATATCCTTCGTGATGGCACCTGCGGTTGTGGCTTAGAACCAGTGTTTGCCTAGCAGGCTGGTGCAAATGATGAAGATGATGGCCGACACATACTAATTTTGAGAGAGAGGATTTGCCTTAGCGTCTCACACCTTCATTGACATTCAAACAATGTAACAAAGTCACATACAGTGAATGCCAAAAGGAAGGTCTAGGTAAGAGACTTAGTTTTGACAGCAAAAAAAGACCTCGTCAGACTCTGTCAGATGACATGGCTCTTTAGCCACGTCTGCAGATTCACAGTCCTTCATTGCGTCTCCGCTAGCTCCTCCTGCTTACTGAGACTGTCGAGAAGCCGTGGGATGCCATATTGGTGGCGAATGCAACCAAGCCACACTGCACCTACTTCACCATTCCGCCTTCACAGACAAGATTTACCCACCACCTGTAAGTGGCTACATCTGGAAGGAGTTTACTGGAGAAGGCTCAAATATCAACGCCCCTTGTGAGTGATGCATAGTAACTGCTGATGCAAGAGGATCAAGTATCCTCGATTCAGGCAGGTTACGACCGCGTAAGCTGTCTACATAGATGGTTCTAGTGGTAATTTCGAATAGTGGGATAAGGGCGATGGTGGAAAAAAATGATGAGGAGGACTGCAGTTGGTACAA
>NW_020170978.1:0-1136 GCF_000524195.1 Echinococcus granulosus | reverse complement strand
CATTCGTAGATCGGACGGCGGTGAGACGTCGAAGGCAATGGAAGAAGAATGCCATTGTGGTCAAGCCGCACAGTCAGAAAGAGGGCAAGAGCGCATTACTCCTGATGTTCCGTTTGGACTGATGGTCCACTGACATGTCGCTAGGACGGTGGTAGAATTGGACGATTATAGAGGGCCTTGGCTATTGATGTGCATTACAGACAACTATTTTATCGCCGGTGAGAGTCTACACCTACGAAATTTGTGGTAAGCTGCTTGTCCAGAGGCCCAGTGTGTCGTTCAGCCTCACACACGATTGGCACAGGATAGTCTCTTTGACGGTTAGGCTTGACTAAATGTGAAGTGGATTAGTAGAGGTGCATTGGACATAAGTAAAACCACCAACTCCCCTGCACCCTTCCCTACTGACACTACTTGCGTCTGATTTTGCCCTTCTTTGCCACACCCTAGTCGATGCATTCGAGCTTCAACAACATCTACATTGCGGCTGCATCGCAGGGAGTGCACAGGGCTCATTGCATCGCAAATGACTCAACGCATTCTGCATTGTATCTACCGGTGTTCGACGAAATGCCCTAGCTCTACCTCTACTCCTTAAGGCCCAAAACGGCATTGTATAGGAGTAGAAGTAGTCAAAACTAGTAAAAGATTTGAAAAATACATCCACATATGGCACACAGCGTAATGGAGAAGCTAATCATAGAATTTGTCCCATTAAACCTCCACAGAATCGCCTTTTTGGATTTACATGGGTGATTTGATGTAGCTTCTTAAGTTTTTCCTGATTTCATTGTAAATCATGCTAGGACGTGCGAAGACTACTTTTTAAGGTCTGGATAGTTCTTGAGCCCTAGAGTTTATTTAGTGGAAGTGAGTCTAAGAGTTAGTGGTGTTAGGCATTGCCAGCATGGTTCAAATTTCTAATATAGAATTGTCTGCAAGTCCAGTTGAATGTGGAGAGAATGGTAGACGCTGTACAAAATTCTGCATTACGTAACTCTTGTGCATCGTCTGTGAATCGCGGATGCTTAATCCTCTTGCATCAACAGGTGCTGCTCATAACTCACAAGGAGCATTGATATTTGAAACCTTCTCCAGTAGGCTCTTGCCAGATGTAGCCACTTACAGGTGGTGGG
>NW_020170979.1:1250-2334 GCF_000524195.1 Echinococcus granulosus | reverse complement strand
CCATGTGATTGGAGTACAGGTGAAATCATTGCGTACTGTATTTCTATTTCAGAGTGGAAGCAATATATATTACTGTTGCGGTTCAGATGTGCACACTAAGTCATTAAAGACAATTGCCACCTCATTGTTGCGAGCGACCCAGCTGATCTGCTATAACATCTCCCAGTGTCCACTTGGTCATAAACTTCATTCCTCATCACACGATTGATAAACTAGAACCTCTGGACAAGTGTGAAAAAGGCGTGTCAAAACACTAAAAGCATCAATCTAAATAGCTACACTTCAAGTTTATTTGAGTATGTGGATGAGTACATTTAATAGAACTTACAAATGTCAAGATCTGACCCCAGCTGAAACCTGTTTAAACAACTGCAACGCCAGCATTCGCGAGAGATAACTTTCTGCTACGTGAACTAAAAAAGATCGGACGCACATGTGTCTGAACAGGGCTAAAAAGTAGACAGAGACTTCCAGTCATATTTCACAGGTCAAACCGGTTAGGCACGCACAATTTACTAATAGATAACACAACAAGGACACCGCATTCACAGGTTGACTCAAATAACGACATGCTACGTACAGGTCAGAACTTGATTTAAGACGAGTAGAACGAGCTCTAATTCGACTTCTAATAAATGAAAGGTCTGAAAAAAGTCAGCTGGATTTTCTCCTATCATAAACACGTGCAACAAGTACGAGCAAAACCGTCAAGAGCCACTGCTGCAAACAATTCATGTACACACATGCAAATTGAAGTGAGCCGTCCTTAAGCTAAAGAAGCAGGACGTACTATTCCTGACAAATTTATGCAAAATAAAACGCCCTAAAAAGGAAAGAACCTACGATAATGAATGCTCAAAAATATTGCATGAATATTTTTTCAGCAAAATTGATAATAACAACCATTTAGTTTTTTTTAGTCCAAACAGCCAATAGGCACATTTTATAAAAAATTGTGAGTTATGCACCAACTCTACTAAGTAAAATGTGGCTGCTTTTAACCCTTAAGTACAAAGCTTATTCTTAAGTATATAACAGAGCATTAGAGTAGTGCCTTAAGTCAATAATGACTCTGCAATAGGCC
>NW_020170979.1:0-1150 GCF_000524195.1 Echinococcus granulosus | reverse complement strand
CTTCTCCAACAGGATCACAAAACACTCTGCTGTCGTCTGTACCAGTACCTCTTGCTGCAAGCACAGGTTCCCAAAACGTCTTATCATCAATGAAATGCACAGTCCCACCAAATCATGATTTAAAGTCAAATTATCTAAATACCAAACTTCTGCATTTTTGTCTAGAGGGTTTCTTAAGGCGGCCAGTTGCAACTCTGAAAAGGGCTTTTAATACCTCATTCTGCGAAAATCCACACAAACTAAGAGACGACCGTGGAGGAGTCGAGATTGTGTACCAGCAGATAGAGTCACGTAGCATTTCCTGTGAAGATTGTGATGCTACTTGTGTACGCGTAGTTGATGACAGCGTCAGCGATGCTGAAAGAATGGTGAAGGTAAGGAAATATTCATGTACCCTTTGGAAAACTGCTTCCGTTGGACTACTATTTCACCTCGTTGAGAGGCCAATGTTTTCAGCAAAAGTGAAAACGTGACTGCCACGATCAATCGGTGTGCCTTCACTCGTTTTACATCCTCTCTCTAGAAGTCGAAGCATGAAATCTATGTCCATCAATCCACGGTGATTCGCAGTCGATTAGTTTGCCCTGTTCACGCAAGACGCAAAATTAGTGGCCCAGAGATGAGCTTTCACTCTCATCTGAATACCTCATTGTCTCTATCGGTTGCCGAACAAAGGTGATTTAGAGCACAAAGAAGTGATATTTACGGTTGGCATAAGACGCGGGAGAATGAACGAAAGACTACACATGCGTCGTTTGTTGAGAGGCCATTAAGCGACCCTGAAGAAGCCGCTGCTATAGGTGCAACACGTGGAAGATGAGGGCACCTCTGCTAAGTATTCGGAAGTATTCATTCGTGTACTTTGCTTGTGCTTCAATGAAATGCCTCGACTGGCGTTTTATATCGCCTCCTAGGTCATTCGGGCACCTGAGGCTTCATTTTATACTTCTGATGGGTAGCATGGACTAAGGGATATGCCAGGAGCCCCGTCTCTTCTGTGCGTTGAAATGTGCTGTAGATTGGATAATCCGTGTTGACCCTTAACAGAATGTTTGTAACTGACACTCGGTAAATGTTCGTATTCCCTGTCTTCAGGAATGCAACTAACAGTTGTAAATCATCTGAAAATTCTTGTAACGGAGCTGTCAGC
>NW_020170980.1:0-2320 GCF_000524195.1 Echinococcus granulosus | reverse complement strand
GGCAGGTTACCGCATAGTTGGTGCTTTTAGCCTCCCCGCCCAAATTCGCTTCATTTACCTCTTTGAGAGCCGTTCTTTATCGCTCAGCATTCCTTACTAACACCACTAAAAACGGTGTGAAAGGCAGTAAAATTATGCAAGAACTGAAAAATACTGAGGCCATTGTAGGCGAGTGGAAAGGAGTTTGAAAGAACCGTCTACTACAGATCTTTGCCACGTTTTCCATACAGCAGCTAGAGTTAAAGGTGGACGCACACGCATCCTTAGAGCAAGTGCCACCGACTTAGGCTGCTTCAGCACAATCATCAAGGTGAGCTTATTCTCACTTCGTCCATGAATGACACGTGCTCGTTTAGTCAGCACACCTAAGCATGCTTATGTCAGATAGGAAAAGGTAATAGATGGGTGCTTTTATTGTGCATTTAACAGTGCGAACAATTTAGTCATTTTATGCTTGACTAAAGAAGAATGCTATTTCAGGAAGACAGATTATGCCGTTCAGTGTAGAGTTTTACTAGTAACCGAGTTTTGTTACAAAATCAGACATGCACTCTTCTTCTACCTGCATGCCTACCCACCCATCACCATTAAGAAAAATATGATGCTACATCTGAGTCAGTGCTGAAACAGCACTGACATAGCAAAGTGGATTACGACTGGTCCATCAGTAATTGTAGGCATTGACAAAACTCCTGTATCATTGAATTAGAGGGTAGATTTTCCCTTTCATTGCATTTGAATAGTTGTCACCGTCATAGACGGGAAGTTAAGCACTAATTATTTTGGCTTGCTGATAAAGCGCACTGCACACAGTGCAAATAACTTAATATTATGTGCCACAACAACGTAAACTTGCTGTGTCCGATAAATAATTAGGCCTAAAATTGCAACAAGATCAACTAAATACCTAGTTGTGCAAAGTGAGTAAAATGTGTAAAGCGATAAGAGAGATGCAAATAAGGAAGATGAGTCCCACCATTAAGATAAGCAATTTGTGAGGGGATCCAAAAAGTAGGCAATAACACGCCAAGGGAAACGTAAGCTTTGATAGGCCATTCAAAACATTCCAGGTAGTGCTTCCGACCGAAAAGTGATAAACTGGCAAACTTTCAAAGAATCTCAGACTTCTGAGGTAAAAATGAAAACGATTTCAGGCTATTATTAAACTGTTTTTAACTGTATAAGCAATTGAATAACAAGCACATGCATACTTTGGTTGCCACAAGAAAACAATCTCTGTAATCTTCACACCTAATGTGATAAACAGTGCTGAAGCATAGTTTATGTTCATTTAATCAAAACTTTTGCGATATGAAGTTGTATTTTAAAACGGGATATCTTTGTCACGTAAAAGTTTTGCTTTACACCGTTGTTAAATGCTGATTTGAGACGATGATTCAAATGAATCATGTGTCTCTGCTTGGAAAATTTGGTGTTGTTACTCAAACAAAACTGTAGAAGGATAAGTCTCTAGTGGCGGGATAGATGGATTAAAAACACTATGAGCTTTTATAGATAAGCACTGGGAGATTTTGTTATTGTAATCTCATTAATAAAGTCCTGTAGATGAGAATCGCAAAAAAATTATTAAAGGCTAAAATTTGCATATCGCATTAATATTTTGACAAGTGTTGAGTTTATGCAAGCTGTTATTGGTATAAGAATGAGTGAAGGTGACGGGCATGCAAATAGTCCTCTAAAAAAGACCAATAGAGCAACGAAAAATGGCGCATATTTTTATTATCCTGAAACATCAGTTACAGACTTACAGGCAGCCACGTGACCATTAAATAGAAGTCTACTAATACTAGTCGAGTAACCGCTAACTGGTTGAATTGTCTGCTCCAAGGACTGGTATTGGTGCAGCAGCTGCAATGATAAGAGATCACGTATTTGTTGTCCACGATGTGGACGCGATATGAATATTTTTGAGAGCATTCGTGCGTACATTATTCACACTGCTAGCGTCATCAACTTTATTATCTGAGCTGATTGGCTCATCAAAAAGCCACTGTGGCAAAATCTAGTGCTAACGGTCTGCCTATTGGTGCTCGGTGCAAATATTATTCCAATACCGAGCTTGATAGTACCACTTCGAGCAATTCAGATGAGCACGTCCTATAAACATGGCAATAAAATATCTCCAAAGAAAGTATGTAAGAACCTTTAACTGCCAAATTTAAATGCGGATAACCTCCAATCAATGACCCAGTAACCCAGTTTGAGATACTTTTCTAATACTGAGGTGTAGTAATTGAAAAAAATATAACGATATGGAATCCTCTGATTCTGTATTTTATAGACAGATTTGATATAAATT
>NW_020170981.1:1131-2311 GCF_000524195.1 Echinococcus granulosus | reverse complement strand
CTGCTGAAAGCTTGACCACACATAACCCGACACCAGCTTTTCAGCCAATCAAACTGTTTCGCGCATAGCATCCGACAAAACTGCTCCTTCTGATTGGCCTGTGAGATTACGTGCAAGCCATGCTCCTCTGTACACCAATAGAGAGCCAAGGCATCTTAATTTATCATATTGACCAAAGCCCTGTTGTAAATACAGCTAATCAATGCTAACTGGGAATTTGAAAGCCTGGAGAGGGCAGGAATTCATTGACGCTAAGGCAGACTTTTACCTTCAGTATGGATTTCGGAATGAAACATGGAACAGCTCTGATTTGTTGCAGTAATCCTCAAGCTGAAACTAACCTCAAACCAGAGTAACTAATTATTAGAATTCGATAGCTAGAAGGAAAAACCTAAGTTGAGAAATAATAACTAGGTTGCTAGATCGAGTTGCTGTGAGGCGAAAGGTCAAAGTCGCAATTGGAGCATTTAAGGTAGTATCTCATCAAATTAGAACTCTGCCTCCCGTGTTGTTACTTCTAAGATCTTTTGCTAGAATAGGTTTCTGGTCTTCCTAGCCTTAAAAGAAGACGAAGGTTTAAGACGAAATCAGACGGCAAAAAATTTAAAAAGATAATTACAAATGTTTTCAGTTCTTGGGGTTTATTGATACAATAATTACGAAGGCGATACGGACACTGGATAACTGACAAAAGAGAAGCCTAATGCGGCCGTGTTGTGTTGATAATAGGTTTCAATAAACACCTTTGATTTTATGAGCTCCCTCTTCTAATGAGCGGGGATTTTCGACGTTGGGATGCCGCTTCACGGCGTGGGTGTTTGCTAACAGGACATAATCTAGGGCAGCTGTTAACGTAGCAAAAGTCTACTAGTTACCTCGGCACTAGTCAAGTAGTATGATGAGCTCGTTCATTCAAATTTGGTAGTCATTGAGTGCTCATGCAAACGGTCAGCTCTCCTGCTCAAATCCGGTCCAGGCACATATTCGGTGCTTCTGATACACCAAGTGCATATCAATTTAGAATGATTTTCTTTGTGCAAATCGGATCCGTCTTCCACCTTGTGTTCATCTGTGTGATGGGGATGACAATGGTAATGAGGCTAAATATATAATGGATAAAGCCATGGAGGAAGGTTTGCTATTCATTTTGGACAGTCATCAACCCTGACTTGCTACGTGC
>NW_020170981.1:0-1031 GCF_000524195.1 Echinococcus granulosus | reverse complement strand
GCCCGTATAAATGCCATCATGACTAACAGTTACACCTCTGAGCTGACAGGAGCAAAGGTTAGGGTGATTGTTGAAAGCAGATCTAATCATGTTTTCGTTGCATCAATGCACAAGCTCCCAATCTTTCACTGAAGAATCCAACCATATGTGATCAGTAGACGACTACTCTAACCATGTCAGAGTAACGCAGTCAAATCCGGATTTGTCTTCCAGCCAATGAAATAGCCGTTGTCCATTTTGCCATCACGCTTCGCATTGTAATGAATTGCGAAGATGAGAAAATTAACACTCTTGTGTTGTATGGCCCAACCAATACGGGCAAATCGCTTATTTGTAAGCCGATATCCACCATCCTTGAGCACGGCAGTGTCATGCGCAGGCAGGAGGCATCAGCCTTCGCGTACAAAAACCTTCTCAATAGGAAGGCTGCGTTAATGGAGGAGCCCAGGATCTGCGCTGCTAACCAGCAGGATCTCAAGCAGGTCCTAGGAGGCGAGCCCTTTGAGGTGTCTGTTAAATACCAGAATCCCGATCTCCTTGACCGCCTGCCGGTCATTGTGACCACCAACGAGCCTCTTGGTATTCGCCTCTCCGACGTCGATGCCGCCGCCGTAGAGGGTAGATGCAAAATCTACACTCTAGATAAACAAATTTGCAACGCTAATATCGACGAATCGCTTCCGGCACCTCCCCACAAGCTTTGTGCCTGCGACATGGCTCATCTGCTACTGCCCATTTATGAATTGTTGGCCTTGTAAATATTTGTTTAAATGTAATTGTAATAAAAGGGTATATAAAGGGGTAAATGACTTGTTTTTAACATTATGCCGTTGGTACAGATGATGGACACTTCGAGACCAGATAGCTCTAACAATGGTGAGAGCAAGAACCAAACCGCGGAGAATGATACTACTGGTGCTAATCAGGCTTTGGCTATGGGTCCTGAGGACCTTATTAAGTTTGGCCAGGGCGTTTATAGCACGACATATAGGAAGAGACTCCACGTCACCATTCCCGGACAAGGGAACGGC
>NW_020170982.1:1148-2307 GCF_000524195.1 Echinococcus granulosus | reverse complement strand
GTGATTGGAATTTGTAAAGAGCAATGCGCGAAAGCAGTTTTGAAGGGGATATTACTAGACTGCTGAAAGCTGTCGCGCCAAATACAACAGTCGTTGTACAAGTTAAATGTAAACCAGCTTTCCTCCGCTACTTTGGATTGTACCCCGGAACAAACGCATTCTACACAAACAAATGCATGCAAGAAAGCACTTGTTTATGCAACATACATAATCAGCCATGTAAGGAGAGTTTGTTAATTTCAGATCATTGCCTGTGCTATTTTTAACTTACCCGTGATGGTGTGCACCAGCGCAGGTCCTGTGTGATGAACGTACGTCAAATAAGGCAACAATAGGAAACAATCAGTTTCACTTGCCTATTTTGTAATTGTTTGAACTACTTACTGTGCGGCCCTCTTACTATTTACGATAAGTCGTTTTCGGAATGGGCCAGCACTTAAAGCAACCTCAAATCTGACACTGCAACACTTGCATCTTCCTCATTTACTCACACCGTTAAAGACTGTGAATTGTTGAATAGCACCGACAAATGTAGTGGAGTGTGCACTCACCCGATGATGTCGTTCCTGGTAGTAAAATGTGGAAAACACAGCACTCAAATGATGGGCAAACTGCCCTCTCCAAGAAAAGACCTAATTGTGCAGCATTACTGCAAAGCTGCCTCAAATGTTCGTTTGAGACTAAATGATGGCCATCAAATCAAGCCACGGTGGACATTTACTTAAAGCGACTTTGTTCATGCTGAAGGCTGTGCATGTCAATCTTACCAAATGAGGGTAATGTACTCTGCGCTTCCCAGTATTCTAAAACACAACATGCACAAAACAACTCAAACATTTGTGCAACAGTTGGCTTACGCGAATATTCTTAGTTGCATGAAATGCTTTTGAGGCAATTAAGTGCCACTGGCAGCAAGAGGGACTCTTTGGAAGAAATCGCGCTACGACAAACTTACGATTGCATTCTGCCACTTCTGGTGACGTTCCTAAAGCCGAAGTTACGATTCTTAGTAATTGGAAGCAAAAGATTTCGACTGTCCCCTGCTAAATTTGGTGCATACAACACGACTAGACAGTGTTGTTAGGCCTCAATGTAATTTGGTCAAGAGAGAAGGACTAATTTGTGTATCTGACTACAATTGGCATAATTGCAAATGCGT
>NW_020170982.1:0-1048 GCF_000524195.1 Echinococcus granulosus | reverse complement strand
CCATGTCAGCTGCAAAATAAAACAGTAATGTAAGCTCAGTGAAGACGCTTCAAATTGTCGTAAATGGGAATGTGGTCCTAAAGGGGCGGTGGAAACTCGTTTATCAAGGTGTTTGAAAATGGGCTTATTTTCTTTTTATTCCAAACTGAGTTGGCTGAAATGCACCCTTCACAAGGCCACAAATACATAGAACTCTTTCTTAATTTTGATTGTGTTGTACTCACTGCAAAGATCGGTGATGTTTCGCACGAGTTTATGTCCCCTCCATTCACAGGCCCGCTCTCCGTTCAAGCCAAATACAGTCTATATAAAATAATTATGTACCATTTAAATCATCTTCATTTGAGACTATTCTTGATAAAGTGCAGTTTGGACGAGTATTTTGAAAGAACTATTAGCACAAGGGCAAATAAAATTAAAGGAATTGGTGTACCGTTCCATTGCTATCTGCTCCACCAATCGCAAAATTGATTTGATGGGACTCTTGGCCCTTGACAAAGCGAGAGAGTGGAAACGACGTCTGCACATCAACTTCATCTGCCATCAAAGGCACTGTGGCATTAGGACTTACGAACCCGTGTTGAGATAATTGAAGGCATTTACTTTGATACCTTTATCAGGTTTTGGGAATTTGCAGTATGGCACAAAAATTGTGGTTGAAACAGGAGCGCCAAATTTCAGGCCTGTGAAAATATCCAGCCTGTTCTGCAAACTCACGTCTTTTACGGTAATGTTGGCTGTGTCTATAATTAAAAAACCGAATTTAGAGTAAGAGTGGCATTTGGACGATGATTTGTTTGCAGAAAGGAATTCAAATTTATATCTCCTGCTTATGTGGCATTTATCTTATCACAATAGAGACCCCTTGAATTTTGCAGCATCGAATATTTCAATTCACGGAACCCACACCTTAGCTCATCGTCTCCCCATTCAAGGAAACAGATAACATCGCTGTTAAGCAACACAGGTTTTGCAGCAGGACTTTTGCTGCCAGTGGGAGGAACAGATTCCCTTCAAAGTTAATCAACATGCTAAAAATCCACATCAC
>NW_020170983.1:1153-2297 GCF_000524195.1 Echinococcus granulosus | reverse complement strand
AATGAACGAATGAATGGATGACGAATGGCGGGGAGGATAGCCCCGTCATTCTGCAGAATTGCTGTTTCAACAAGACGCGACATGACACAGCATGACGAAGTGTAATGACGAAATGTTGCAGTCATTCCATACGTGCCAACGACTGGTGCCTCAAGTGCATCCACCTCTCCTGTATAGGTGCCAGCGTATCCAACATCTCAGTCAAGGCGCGTAAAATTTTGTGGAGGGTTGTATTCCCTCCCACGCCAATATCTTGTGATGGACCGTGAGGTTATGCCCGTCGTTGCTGTCGTGACTACGCATTTAGAACACGCATTCGAAATAGGTATCCTCCTCCAGTACCTACATGCTTCTTCTCCTACTTCTTCATTCTTACCTTCATTTATTCTCCGTTGGTCCGTTAAATTAACCCAGATAAAGTTAAAAATTGCAATAAATATGGTTGATATATTTTAGCTCTTTTATTACTTAAACCGAACTACATGTGCCAGGTAGAAGTCTCAAGTACCTGCTGTGTCGATGGTGGTGCCAAGCGACCGCTCACTCAGCCTTCAAACGCTCACTCTGTGTAGGAGAGCCAACTATTGGTTGGGAGAGCAAATAAAGAGGTCATGCCATCAGTCGAAGAAGGTGATTTGCAAAATTGGAGGTTTGTCAATGGCACTGCAGCTTACCGAGCTCACAGAACATGTGACTAAGTGGAGTGGCTGGAAGGGAACCGTTCTTAAGGTCTTTGTTCACAACTGCTTCATGATTACCACAATTATTGGCGTGGCAATCGCATTTAGTGCTGTCTTCACTCTCCACAAGGCCCACTTAACTGAACAATGCAAAATTTGGTCAGGTGGGTTCATCATCCTCCAGGCCTACTCTCTTGCGTCCACTCATACACCTCTCTTCCCGTCCATTCAGGCCTTCCGGCTACACTGTATATTCGCATTCTTACACTCACTATTCTACCAATGATTATGACCAACATCATCACCGGTAAGATTGACTTTCCTCCTTCCATTCGCCGGCACTCTATTCGCGCCTTTCTGCTTCCAGTGTTTGCTGGTTTGAACCCAAAGGAGAATGGAAAGATGAGTGGTGTCACTCTTGCCTACATTTTCGCTTTCCATCTCCTCTCGTTGCTCATTGGACT
>NW_020170983.1:0-1053 GCF_000524195.1 Echinococcus granulosus | reverse complement strand
GGCTTATTTACTTAAATCAAATGCATTTCTACATTTGAGATGCTAAATGTAGGAGAGGTAAAAATTACTAAATTCAGCATGAGTAGACCGTGTTGACGTACTCAAGCTTCATTCTTCGACTTAAGTCAAGCAGTTGCAAACAAAATAAACTTCATTTATAATATTCAATAAAATCTCACGTAGAAAGGGCACCTCGTAACTTAGTGTTTTATTTTCATTTGTTTAAATGTTTTAATTGAATTCTGCTATTGGAGGGACTGTTAACTGGGTGTGGTTCTGCCGATATTACGTACTTGAGATCTCAGCTACAATGAGTAAGCCGACATGTGATAAAGTCAATGCACTTTTATCCAAATTCTTCTCCCACGTTATGATTAGGCGTGCTTACTCCATATGAACTGCGCATGCTAGTGCATTCCTGCAAATTTAAGTAACCACCCCAACCTGGACGTGGACACTTAGCACGCGGCCCATTTCAGCGCTGTTCCACCACGCTGTCGACTAATCTGTAGTCCCATGAGCACGTCGTGGTGTTCCACGTGAACCACACTAAGCATTAGCGACTGTGCATATTCGCTCCGACACACCAAATGAGAAGGGCTATCCATCGGTTAATTCACCCTTCCTTCATAAAGCGATAACAAAAGCCGAATGTAACGTAGAAATAACTCGCAGGGCATAGAAACACACTCACCGAGTTTCTCGACATGACCATCTGAGGTGGAAATATCGTGTGAACGCGGACGTTCCTTAACCGCTGCCCTTGACCTCATCCGCGTCAGGGCATCAACCTGCAAGTTTCAACACGTCAGCACTCAAGCCGCAACCCATCCACGGTCATCCACTCATCACTGCAAGTCACCGGTAAGTCGTCAGTACACGCTTTTTCCCAAAGTGACTCCCGTTCAAATACCCACTCGTTTCTTGGCCCCTCACCCGAATTTACGAAGCAGCATCTCCTTTTAGAGTGAAATAAGAGTAAAGTTTAGGAGGCGGTAATGCATCATGTCAAAAGAGAGAATACAGGAGAGAGTCAAAAAATAATCTGCAATC
>NW_020170984.1:1180-2294 GCF_000524195.1 Echinococcus granulosus | reverse complement strand
GCTGTCCTCCATATCTCTTTTACATACGGCACAATGCTATTAGTTAACCGACATGCAACGGTTACCGCTATAACTGTTAGATTGCAGGCGCTGTGCTCAGGCAAGAGTCCGCGTCAACAGCGCGTTTTGCGTTCCTGGGGTCGCATAGAGGCACGCGAATCGGTGGCTCGAGGGTGGGGCAACTCGTCAGTCTCAATGCCACCATGCAGTGCTTCCACGATGTCTTTCTCAAGAAGACTGCAAACTCCTGGGTACCGAGCGTGCCAATTTTTTTCAAATTGCAACGCCATATTTTCCTCTCATACTGGAACAAATTGATCCCAAGGTAGAAAACATCATACCATCTCTATATTGCTATTTTAATGTACCACGTACCTGCAATATAAACCCAGACTGTTGTTATGCATTGGCCTGTTTGATGTAGAACTGTCTAGTGTCGAACTCGGAATATGGATGAAATGGCGAAGGCTGCTGAAAATAACCACTCTAGAGTTTTACTGTTTAGTTCGCAGCTCTCCTATCGTTATGCAGCCTTCGTCCTTTTGCGAGTGTATTCTGATGTTATGAAACGACTTGTTTGAAATGTGAACATGTTATCGTGAATATCTTATCAAGACAACATGGCGTGTAGTGTACTTTTTGTCGAATTTGGTGCAAATTTATCTGTGGGTGGTATGTTGTTTCAAGACCGCTTCGATTCGTACTAGCTTGCAACACGGGGTGGTTTCTAAACCCCTCTACATTTGCACTCCTCTTAGCGCTTCTCCATATCAGTCTGAGTAATTCAGAGTTCCTGTACATTTTTAGAGATATTTGTAGGGATTTCTGTGACCATCCTATCTCGTTGCACGGAACGATGAGACCGGTGAAAAGATAAAACTCATGCACCAGGTGTTATTCGAGTTGGGAACTCGACGTTAGAAACTCATTCCTTTCCTTTCCGACATCGCCTTAACGATTAATGCCCTGTTGGAGTTTGAGGTCGGTCTTGGCTCTTAATATCGAGCTCTTACAGAGGCTTCGAGCATGCATTCCAGTTTATGTCCTTTCGTAGATTGATGCTAGGGTAATGTCACTGTGGAAGATGTCACGAGTGCAAATGGTTCAGGAAACT
>NW_020170984.1:0-1080 GCF_000524195.1 Echinococcus granulosus | reverse complement strand
TTCTGCACGACTTTGGTCTGAAGGTGCTACCCTTGTTGTACAGCTTGGAGGTGAGCGAAACCAAGTCTCGAATGGTAGATGAATGATTGAAGCTGTATGTAGCCTATTTCCTTGTAAAGGCTAGTGTCTCCGACGTCAACCCTCTTGATGAGCATTATGAGGAACTCAAGAATCAGATTGAGGTCTGTACATTGAGCTTTTCAATCAATTTAATGGTCAATGTCTTAATAGCAACTCTTTTCTGATTATACCGTCAGACCTTCATCGGGACCTGGAGAAGTTTGAACAGGTTGCGGACTGCCTGTAAATCACTCACGCTCCAACGCATTTCATCTATACTGCGGAGGTGATAGACACCTTTTTTGAGGGAGGGGGAGTAGGAGCGTATAAAGGCGCTAGACAATCGCATGATGCTCTGGCGCGGTTCTCGTCGCACAGACCGGACAGGCATCCTGAGGGTACTCTTCTTCCACTTAAATCTATTTAAGTAACTATAATTGCTTATGTGTGCGTCCATCGTCCTTCTTGCCTGCTAGAGCACAAGGTGTTTGTTTGGCAAGGGCGCCTATGAAATTGAACCTTACAATTGTAATCTTTGCTGTTATAATTTTACTAAAAATCATTTGGTCCAAATTGGGTGACATAAATTTGCTTGAAGGAAGTTTCCGTTGGATTGCTTCAATGTCAGGTACTGCTCTCCCGTAAATGAGTCATACGCAAGGATTGTTACATTAAGACAGGTACTTTTCCCCTAGACAATTTCGCTCCGAGATTAGGGAATTGCCGTGATGTGTCGTGCCTGTATATAAATTGGACTGATAACATTAACAATGCAATTTGCTTTCATCAATTTAAGAGGTGTGAGCGCAACTGCACTAAGCGCGAGGACGTGCTTCGTGGAGCCAGAGACCGGTGTTGTCGAACTTCTTGATTAGCCAGTGACGTGTGCAGAGATGAGAAGCGACCTCCTGTGCAATGAGTACATTATTGTTATCCGACAGCGCTGAAATCAACATTAACTTCAATTTCCAGAGATCGCGATGAACATGAACAAGATTTTATTCCCTCATGTTGGTATTA